>NC_091493.1:11589833-11744098 GCF_947461875.1 Haliaeetus albicilla
CTTTTTTAGAAAGCTTCTACTGTCAATAGGAGAAAGAGCCCTAGAACCATGGAGTTTTTCTGGCTTAAGGGAAGACCCATCAGAGCTCTCACAAGGTCCCATAAGATTCAGAATTCTTTTTTACCTACCCCCAAAATGTAAGGGTTTTTTTTTTGACCGAATGGTGATTACAGTGCCTTACTCCCATGTCATTCCCTGTACTTGAAGCTTATGTACAACATACCACAGTAAAAAATTAATTTAATCAACTTGGATGGAACCCAGTGACTACTATGCTACAATGCACCAGATATTGCTTTCATGGGAGTCTATTTTTTAAAAAGAAGTTTCCTTAATAAATCTCATAATCTTCTAATTAATTTTAAAACAGGAACAGAATGAAAGAAAAAAAAGAGAAAAAAGCTAAGAAAAGAAAAGACTCATTCATGACAGCAGACAGAAGCTGATAGGCAACTGGAGTTTCACACACTGAATTCATCAACAGCTCCTTAAGTGTTATATTTTATTTTTATTATTTCAACTGCTTCTCCAGTCCAAAGTGCTAGCATGCTAACCAGATTGTTATTTTTTAAGATCAGTTTCTCCAAACATGCAACATACAAACCAGTATTTTCATTCATATATTTTAGGTAGAAACACAACACATAAGATTATCAAAGCACAGGACAAGCACCATACACCAACAAACATACATTGCCTTTCTAGGTTGGAGATCTTCAGTGCAGACCACCCCCCCATTAATATGAATACCAGACACACATGTCAAGTAGGTGACAGTAACTCCATGTTCCAGGTTCGTAAGTCTCAGGTTCACAAGAATAAAATATTGTATGACAACATCAAGGTGAATTTAGGCAAATATTGAAAAAAATCTACACCTAGCTGGAAGTTCAGTCAAATACTATCTGGTGTCATAATGACTGAAGACTATGTGCAGTATCCTAATCAGTACTAATTATTAATTTCTCAAGAAGGAATATCACAGTGCTGCTAGTAAACATTTGGAATCTTAAATACAGTCACTTGCCTCTTGTAAAAGTCCTAGTCCTTTTTCATAAGCTATTTCAAATAAAATTACAAGTACCAAAACTTTATTTCTTAATGACTTCTTTACTTGCTCACTCAAAGAATACCACAGTGATTCAGAAGCCATTTCTAAGATGGAAAATGTCTTCAGCTCCTGTCAACTTTTCCCCCTCATTTAATTTTGAAATTCTGAAAGTTCTACTTCGAAAACATTGTCTTAAAAAGAAGCAAATATAGTAACTTACACTTTTTACATGTCTGAAATATATCTGGAAAGGTTGTAATTCAATAGGAAATCCTGATAACATTGCAGTAAAACTGATTCCAGTAGAGCTTTAGGCTCATTCCTCATGGGCATGTACAAAATCTGAATCTAGACAGCAAATCCTCATTAGCAATGAATTAAATGTTTGGGGCTTTAATTTCTTTTTTTTGTTTTGTCTGTTTATTTTTACTAGCCTGTGTAAACACAATTATCCACCTTCCATTTCTACTGCAGTACACAAAGGACTAATCTTAAAAATTTTGAACTATTATGTTGAGGTGGATCACACTGCAAATACTTGAATTGTTCAGTTCAGCAATTGTTAATCTATTCTGCCTGAATACCAATTTCAGCACCTACTGCCTAAGACCACAACTAAAACATACATACTTATGAACTGTAATTTCACTCAAATAGTGCGTATAAATATATATAAAAAAATCTATGTATTAAAAGAAACTGATTTAAGTAATGTGTGCAAAGAGGCTTAATTTTGATTTACTGGCAACCTAAGTCCTCATTAAATACTTTCTTTTTTTTTCCTTTTGTTATTTTTTTGAGAAATTGTGAGTTTAATGCAGCTATGTTCTTTCGTCAGTCCTGAATAGCTATCACTGTCTTGTTAAAGATGCTGTAGAATATGTCTTACCAAGATAAAAGCAAGTCAGAGACTAGACAATATTATCTTGCTCAAACAAATATGTGAAGATTTAAGTCTTTTGTGTAGTCAGATTAATCCCTGTCAAAAAGCTTTCAACACATGCTGATCAATGCTTTCTTTCCTTGTTGTTTATTTTGTACAGTGCATATTTAAAGAACTACTTATTGATTAACTTTACTCCATTTCTTAGACACCTTTGTTCAATTTTTTTATATCTTTTAAATCTTTATTTGTATATTGGACTCCACCATTTTTTGACTCCCAACATCTTAAAGTATAACCACTTAAGCATTTTTCCATTCTCTAATCTTCTATATTGGCTTTTTTAAAAACCCCACCCCCTTACCGATAGAAATATAATCTGTCAGCCTGCAAACTTTGAAGGTCTCCTCATTATTGCCTTGATTTAACCTCGCTATTGCTCTAAGCATGTATAGCACAGCTGAGATCCTCTCTAGCCAAGGTGTACTGGATAGGGCCTTTAAATAAGGCAGAAGCCAAGTATGCAAAGCACTTTTGCTCTCACAGAACAGAAAGCTGTAGAAATTCTATGTGTAGAAAAGAGAAGAACTGAAAATTCCTTCTCCTTAGTTGAAGATGTGCATCAACTCGTGCATACACTACATACTGAAACAAACTTCCCAAGGTAATCTGAAGTGTGACTGAAATTATGATGTCTCTCTTTATTCGCATATATTCATATATACCTTGCGAAGTAAATCACCCTGATTACATTCTGTTGAAATAAATACTCTAGGGAGCAGATTCCTGATTTAATGAGCAGCCAAGAAAATATTTCAGCTTAAACCCAAAATATAAACTGCCATGGATATTCTTGGATAATTTAGTTGAGGAGTTAAGACTATAGAACATGAATTCCACCAAGCATTCAAATTATACAAAATACATAACCTATACCAACAGTAATACAACCACAGACCACAGTGCTGAAAATTAAGAGTCAACTGTTTAGATGCAGACTATTCTGTTTAACAAAAATTATGGAAACAAATATCTCTCCAGCACACAAAGACAAGACAAATTCACAAGGGACATGAAGCCTGCTGAAAGGCTGGGTTCCCATAGACAAGTCCGCATTCACTGTGTGTGCTGTTACATGTCTAGCCCATTTTTATTTATGCTATTGATCCTGACTAATTTTCATTCCTGCTACAAAATTGTCTCTCTCCCTTCACCTCTGTCACGTCACCCCAGTGAATGTAAACTTCTCATGCCTTAAGTGCTCCTTTTTCTAAGCTGATCTCACACATTTGCTACCATTATGAATCACAAAATGACTACTGGTGATCCATGGAAGCAAAGTTTCTTCCAGCACTCACATCACAGTCAAATTTCATCTGTCTGTTACTAAAAAAAAGTGCATGCCATATTCCAGGTAGTAGGGTTTGGGGGTTTTTTATTCTCTTGCTCTTTAAAATTTACTCTTAAAGGCTGTCATCTGTCTGCTTTATGCATGTGGAAAGACTCACTGAAGCATACACGTAAGTCTTTAGAGGATTAAAAAGGGTATGGTAGACGCGTTTTTCTCATGATTGTTCCTTCTAAAGGATACGGTAGTTTTGTTGTGTAAATAAGCTGAAACTTGGCTCTTCTTTGTGACTTTATGATAAAAGGAAGAACACTGGTACAAGGTCCCTGAGAAACAGCCACGTATGTTTCTAACCATATTACTGAGAAAAAATAATTTAGTTAATTAAAGCAGATTATGTTAGGCTTTGTTAGCACCTGAATCCACAATATAATTACCAGCCATAATCACTGGATCCTCTAGTTCTATTGTGTATTTTCTGAATTCATTGAAATATCTTTGAAAAGTATTTCAACTATGAAGAACAGCACTGTGCATGTGGCCTAAGCAAAACGATAACAAAACTAAAATAGTAGCTTTCCCATTGTGGTGCTTATTTCAATGGCTCTTGAATAAAACCTCAGTATGGTCACAAGCATCACAGAGAATAATTACTGAATATTCAAACTGAGCCAACTGAGAAATTATGACATTTACCATACAAATACATTACTTAGGCTTTGCTCTATAAAGAAAAAAAATACCAATAAATGTGCAGATTAATTTTTGTGCTGAAGTTTTTAGTCCCAGCCCCAAAAGCACCACAAAGCCTAAGAGCATTCAGCATTCCCTTATCTTCCTCACTCCCCTCCCCTAAATGGACCCGCTCTGCATTGCTGCAAGTAACAACATGCTGTGGAATAAATATGGAAAGCCCAGTATCTCGCCATTAGTATGCATGACAAACAATTGCTTTCCATGTGCTTTCTCCCATCAATAAATGCCATGAAATCTTTATGAAAAAAACTCTAAGACTTATTTTTCACCAGAAAATTTAGAGATGTTCTTCTTCACCTTTTTCTCAATCCCTACCATTTAGGAGTTAACAGAGGAAGCATGGCCTAATGGATAGAACATAAAACCAGCTTTTCCTCAATAAATTACAAGACAGCATGAAGACAGGCTTTTGTTTTGTCCCCATGCAAAAACTAAGCCATGCAGATGCAGCGGAGTGGGCACTGTCACCTCTGCTGTAACCTCACTGCCACACACTTTTTTCATTTCCTTTCATTCCCTGCCTGTGCATTTTCTGACCCACCTCTTAGCACGCCATATTGTACTGGAATATCCTGCAGAGCCAGAACCTTGCTACTGAACCTCAACAGTACCATTTACCACTTACACTCTTATAGGTGTCCTGCATCCTTAAAGTCCCATATACAACAACAGAGGAGGACTACATGGAAACCCCATACATAATGGCAAGATTTCCAATAAAATACAGATTCCTGTAAGTTAAAAGGCAAGAGCATAGTTAAAGCATACTTCTCAATATACTTAGATTTATGTGACAAGTACTGAACTATATATGGCATTCTAAATTTAATTCATGAAGAGAATAAAAAAAGCCTGCATGTTGCAGAAAATCTGTGATTGCCTCAGCACCAGACTTCCAACTCTCCCAAGAGTTTTCTCTGTTCTTTCACTTGCAAAAACCTACCATACAGATTCACTGCCATATGCTGTAGCTTATGCTAGGGCAGAACGATTTAACAGTGGAAATGCTACAAGCCACAGTTCACAAATTTCTTCTCTGACCGTGGGTAAGTCAAGACCCTTGTTCTTTCTGTAACCATGAGGGTAATACTGCCTCTTCCAGTTCAGTGATTAACATGATAAAATTTAATATAAACATATTAACCTCTAAAGGAATGAAGTCTATGCAAATACATGAAATAGATAAACCTGCCCCAGATAATTCTGTTCCAACATCTTTAAGAGTGTATGCATTACTTCACATAAAATACCATGCTTCATTCTAATACTCAGCTACCTTTACTAGACACTGAGTTTTCTTCCTTCAACTTTTGTCTGTCTGGGTAGAATTTCCCTTTAAAAAGGGCTTCAAAACACTTTGGTTCACAAATTAGGAGGGGAAGTTTGTATCAGCTGTCATTTGCAGAAAGGGCAGAGTCAAGGTTAATTGCACAGATTCACATTTCAAACTGGAATCAGAGCAAGCTGACTTTTACCGGCAAAAGTTCATCAAGCGTTTCATAGTTTTGATAGTGATTCTCTCTTGGGAAGAACCGTTCGATGATTCTGATTGCAACAAAGATTAACAAAATACATTTTCTACTTGTGGAATGTCCACAGCAGAAGGATGTTAATGAGAGCAAAGTGAAATAGATGTAGCCCATTATATATTATAATTGCATGATATCATACATTGTTTGACTATTGGTATTTAACACTAGTGAGATCATTTTCTGCGTACACAGAAGGCAGAAAAGGAAGGGATGAATGTTCAACCTGACCGACCTATTTTGAGTACTTGATTCTACAATATTAATGCTGCATTAGCACTAGTCTTGCAGGGAATATTAAAAATGAAGCAATGAATTAAGTATAATGTTATAGACTCATCATGAAAAGGGATGCAAAGGTATGTGCTCTAACCCTGAGCTCTCAGGCACTATCTTAGGTTGGTGAGTGAAAGGTGTTATCTCATTCAAAAAATTAATGAACCAAAATTTCCTGAAAAATTATTTCCACCAAGCCCACCCTTAAAAACCCCCACAAAATGAAATGAGCCAAACAGTGGAGAGTTATCCACAAAAAAGAAAAAAGAGAGGCTAACCTTACACAAGAATGTCTAGTGTTGTCTATAGTTGCAACAGGAGTGAAGGTGCCAATATTCTTAGTAAGTGCTACTTGTTATGAACTGAAAATTCAATAAGTACTTTTAAACAGCAAGATCATATTTCTGAAGGTAAATTAATTTTAACTTTGGTTTCCTAAGAAACAATAATTTCCTTTTATCTTCAGGGAACTTGGAAATTTGTGTCATCTATAACCAGAACTCAAATCTAACAAACCTTCAAAGTCTTAGCTAAGTACATTCAGTGCAACATATTTATTAAATCTTAGGCTTGAAATAGCTCCATAGGCAGCTAAGGGACGAGAGGTAGCTTTTTCCTTTTTAAGAAAAAGTCTGGTTAGGAGTTTTTGTGTATTGACAATTTACAAGTAACACAATCCAATTCTATTACAAACTTTATCTATTTTCATTCTCTTTCTAAGATGGATAAGGTCAGTCATCCGTCCACAAAAGTCATTACATAAGTCTCATCAACCTCTGTGTGCACGCTAATTCTCCTTTTTGAAAGGTTCCGTTTTAGAATTTATTATAGCAATTCTAAGTTTCTCTAAGACCTTCTATTACTGCAGAAATACACCCAGTAAGCTAACCTGTACTACATTATTATGACATACTAATAAGAATAAAAATTACATATGAACCCTGTTTTTATCTTATTCATTTTTGATACAACCTGAATATAAACGTTCTAACTTGAGTTTGCTAAGTATAAGAGAAAAACAAACATGAAGGCCATTCTTCCTCCCTCCCATGACTTAACATCCAGTCTGGATATACGGGAAAAAAAGTTACCCGGTTAACAGAAGTTGACAGCTAAAAATCTATGGCAATATTAGTCAATGAGCACGCTGAAAAACAACTTGTGATAAAAAGGGTAAAGTTGTCTAAAACTCTGATCTTCTGACAGTAATCTTCCTGCCTGTTGGCTGCCTGTGTTTTTGCTGATGTGTGAAAGGGATGAGCAGCTAAGGAGCAGCCCCCCAAGGAATAGCAGTCCCAAAGGAGAGAAACTTTCTATCTGGTGGAGAGAAAAACAACCCACTAAAAGATCTGAAACATTTCATTTCTATTTCATATTAGGCCACTGTTGAGGGCATTGCTGCTAAAAACGCATGAGGTCGCTGAAAAAATAGTATCATGGTAACAGGGTGTGAAATTCTGGGCAAACCAGCTACACCTGAACAAGATGAACTCTTGCCCTAATTTCACGTGAAAACTTGCAGCTTCGAGATACAAAGCTGAAGACTCACCGAAGTTTTTCCTGGGTAGTAAGGACTGCACATGGCCCTATATGCTGTAGTATTCCTGCAACTGAGTTGCAATTGAGAAAAGAGAAGAACAGCTCTCAGCAGAAAAGAGAGGGAAGCAGCAGGCATTTTCAAAGAAACTGTCCCCCTTTCTCCCAAAAGACTGCGTCATGTCTGAAATGGAGGGAGACGGGACCCCACAGAGCACCTATTTTTTTGTCATCTCCTATTGTTCAGTGCAGAAGGGCACTGACCAACAGTGATACTCCAGTCACCAAGTCAAACTCATCCAATTTAGTTATAACTCAATCAGCCATCAGCAATTAGTCCCATAAGCAGTATACCAGTGACTGGTTTCTGGACACTGAAAGCTCTGCCTTTCTTCATTACTCAAATGAAAACGAAAAAGACATTGAGAATAGCAAGAGGAAGCAGACACCAGTGAATAGGAACCTCCAAATCTTAACAGCATGATGAGGCAGAACAGTTTGCCCCCTCATTCTTTGATGCTGAAAGAAACTTTAGAGCCTGATATCCCCTCTTTGTATGCTTTTTCTTGGTGTGTATTCACGTTGCACAAGAGAGGACCTCAGCATCAATGCTGTGTGAGTGCTTCTGCTGGCACGACAGGCGGCACTGAGAACCCACCAGGGAAGGGACGGCACCGGCAGCACAGCAGCAGTGACTGATGCAGCCAGCAGAAAATGAAGAGCAACGGAGTGGTACCAAAGAAGCCTACTACAAAAATACATGGAAAGAAAAACCCAGTGGGACAGCTGGAACTTTTTAAACCTTTGCAGTACTCTGCAAGTCTAGGGGGTGCAAAACCTCTTCATAGTACCATATGCTTGCTAGTACCTCAGTACTGAACTAATAGCTAAACCCACTTGTGTTTTAGTTACTAAAACCTCTCAGGTAACAGCTAAAACTTCAAGATCTCCCATCAAATCTTACTCTTTATGTCACTTCTGCTTACTAAGAATCACAGGTCTACCGCCATGTCCAGGAGATGCAAATTCAAGCCTTTAAATGAGGTCTTGCACCATCAGACCACTCTCAGTGACAGGATCATACTAAGTCAGCAGGCAAGGAGGGCATGCAAGGGGCTGGTAATTGAGTTTCACAGCCAAACACCAACCAAGCAGAAAGTCTGCACAGTCCCAGCTACCTCTGTGTTGACAGCACTGTTGACCTTTCTCATACAATGGTTTTGAAACCATTTGAAATTTAGGTAAGAAAATCCACATAACTGTAATACATTACAAAGTCTGAATGTTATATGCTGGTCTTCCATTGAGCAAAGAAATTTGCAATGCTTTCTGCATTGTACAGAAAAAAACTACTAGTCTTTCACAGATACACAAAAAGCTTCAGAGCATAAATTACAAAAGCTTAAAGATTGGAAAATATTACAAATGTACAGTGTTGTTGTTGTGTTTGGTTTTTTTGTTTGTTTGTTTTTTTTTTTAATTAAATAACATTCTTTCCAAAAGGATTTAGGGTTTTTTTTCAGCAGTCATGTTTCCATGTATATTCTTCCAGGCTATCAATTATTTGCCAGGTCCTAGAGAACTTCCATACCATACATTTCCCACAGACAGTATTATTCCCTTGCTCTCTCTCTGACAGAGTGTGTAAGCTTCACAATTCTGTATGAGAGTCTTAATTGGGGGGGAAATAGTATACTATCCTGCTCCAGAATGACGACTCACCCCTTTTCCCTATCTTAATTTTTGGCTCCTTCTTGGCACATCTCTTCATCTTCCCTCTCTGATTTTGTTATCTTCCTTTCTTTTTCTTTTTTTTTTATTGTAAATCTTATAACCAAACACAGTTATGCACTTTAAAAATGTCTTTGCTATCACCTTTTTTTCCCCCGCCATCAGCATGAAAAATCTTCCAAAGTGAAACTTCCATTCAGCATTCACTCTTCTTGTAATGTGACCTTCTACTTCTGCAAAGTCCATGCTCAACTGAGCTTTGCAGCTCTCCTGAGGCCCTGGTTCAGCCAGACTTTGTGCTGGTGAATGGAGGAGCAGAGGGAAGGGCATTTAGACACAAGCTTCCTGCATGACTTATTGTAGAGCGTGTCATGGTTTCTTAAGACACATACATATACATAGGGACTAATCCAAAGACCATTAAGTACAACAGGCATTGGATCAGATACATAATCACTGCACTTTAAATTGTTTTATATGTAACTCCATAAAGATAGCTTTCAAAAGGTTTATTACATAAAATATTATGGCTTTATAAAGAAATAGCATTCTCTAATTCTGCCTTAGTAACTCCTTAGCGGATGAGGGTTGTTATTCCTAAGATCCTAAGCACAGCTAACATCTAATGTAATAATGTCTTAATTTCCCAGCTGATACTTTATTTGATCTCACAGCTTGCACTTCTATTATCAACAAAGCCCCGTCACTGGAATTTCTCCCACAGGTGAGGCTTATATATTCTGTATCTTGCTCACTTGCTAGTATTGAACATTCCACTGAAATCTCAAGCTAACTTCAAAGCTGCCAAAGTATATTTGACAGTTATTGTTGATGGGTACATTGTCAGGAGCTCACAGTAAATCAAGCAATATTATAATTAAGTACCATCTCTGTTTTGACTGCTGCTGTTTTAAGCAAGGTGTTTTTATAGATTTTTTAACAAAAATGTGGTGTGAGCAGTGACAGAAGAACCATAGAAAATGATCGTTAATAACTTGAAATATTTTTTGGTTTTCATCTTCATACGCTGCAATGGAAATGTGGTGTTCTACCAGGGAAGGCTCTGGAGGGTGAGGGCACAGAGGATAAGGACAAGGGCTTATTCAGCTGCAGAAAGATGTGACAAAGGACACTGTGTTGCTACTGAAGTACAGCAGTTTCTGAGTAAGACTCTGCAGGCACAGGACTACATGTATTGCCTTCTTTTTGTTCCAAGCCCCAACTCCTTGACCTGGCTTCTCCTCACAGGCCAGTGACCAGGGATGAACGTGATGACAAGGAGAGAGACTGCCGGAGGGAGTCGGAGAAGTGTCCTTCTTCACAGAGCGTTGTGTCAATCTGTGTTCCCCTTGAAGCCATCCCTGCTCAAAGCTCCCAGATCCGTGGAGGATTAAGGGACTGTATACTTATGCACCCATTACTTGTCCTGCTGATCTTCCCTACCTACTCCATGACTGGAAATTGGAGACGGAGATCTGGCTTGGCGTGCGCTGTCCCTCACCTCTACAGGTGCACCGGCATCCCCTTTACCTTGTCACAAAATATTCCTGTCAGTCAGGTCCCCATCACAGCAAGTGCATGTTCACTCACAATAATGACTACAACACTCAAGTCTAGGCTGGATAAATGATCAGAGAGAAAGCCAGACTGTGTTGGCAGAGAGAGAATAGTAAATATGGTGACTGTAAGCAGCTATACTCTTCCTTTAATCCTCCAGAGGCTTTTTGCCAACATGAGGGATAACGCATCCAGTTGTTCATCCTAAGCAATGGCAGATGCTTAAAGTCTACTAATGTGAGTAGCAGTGTTAAGACACAGTTAAGCCCTCAGCCCACAAAATGTCTAGCAGAGCGCTCCCTGCTCTCACTCGCATTGAGGGATCTGCTTTGTGTATTTGGCAGTGGCTGCAGGTAGGCAGCAAGCTGCCAAACCCAAGTTGCTCAAGTGCCAACTTGTACATGTATGCAACTGCTGGGACTGCCGCAGTGTGAGCCTTATCACATTCCTTCACTTCAGAAGGATTGAAGAAGGGGATTAAAATCTTTAGCAACTGACATATTGCATGACATCAATAATACATCCTAATTGTGTTCCTAGTTAAAAGAAAGTTACGGTGTGTAATACTGAATACAGTTCTACTTATTCTTGTAACTCCTCTTCCTGGCCTCCGGACAGATATATATAAAAAGCAATATATAGTCCAATCTCTCTCTATTAATACATTTAGGTGGGTTTTAAACACATGTGCAAATTGTAGCTCAAAGGCATGCAAACACATGCTTAAAGGTAAGCATGTACATAAACACAAATACATTTTTTACTACTACATTTTAAAATTTCAAAATCCCTTACATATGCTGATTTTTTTTTCAAGAGTGAAGCACACAAAGTGTCAGAAAAAAAATCCATAAACTTGCCACTTCAAAAAGATGCATGGTTATACAAAACCCTACAGTGCAACAACTTCTTATATAGAAGAATAAGAAATTAAACTCAGCAATATCAAAAGTATTTTCAGAATGACACATGCAATGAGTTTAAAGTGACTTAAAAAAACCAGATAAAACAAATGTTAAGTTATCTCTGACCCTGAGGAGGTTATTGAGAAGACAGAGCCAGCGGCACATGGCAGGAGGGCAAGACAAAACAGACAGTATATGAAACAAGAGAGTTTCCCACTGGATATGAGGAAAACCTTCTTCCCATACGGACAGCTGGGTGGTGGACCAGGCTGCCCAGGGATTCCATGCAGTGTCCATCCACAGAGGTTTTTGGCACCCAGCCAGTTGACTAGGGCGCTCCTGAGGTCCCTCCAAACCTGAATTACTTGATGACTGCATGAAAGGGAGCGGCTTTACACAGTCACTGTGTGGCAAGCTGAAGGACATATTACACCAATGTCAAAGTGAAGCCTAACTGGTGGTACCACTAATAAACACTTCTACACAGAGTGCCTGGGTGGGTGTTACAAGCCAGGAGCTGCCATACACGATCGCGATGCTGGCAGCACAGGGCAGCTTTTGATGTGCTTTATAGCATCTCTGGTCGTGATTTTTATCTTAAAATTGCAAATGGAAATACTACGCCAGAAGTAAGCACTACCTCTGGTTCATCACAATATTTTAGCATAAAGCTCACTTTGCCAAGCAGTCACGGAAAAGTGTTTTCTGACTCATGCTTTATATGACAGCCCTTTCTGTACCCCTCAGCTTCATGTCTTTTAAAAAATTCACATTATTTTCTGTGGCAGTCATGATGGACAGCTTATGACTATAGGGTTGAATGGTGCTGAGCCTTGAACAAACACTGCTGAAACATCACAGCTCTGAGTATGGCTTAATGAAAAGAATAAGCAGACTTGGAGAGGCTGAACAGAATAAGCCAAACAAAGGCAGCTGAATAGCATGCAATAACTTGGCCTATTTGGGCCTCCTTGTGACCCAGTTTGCTTTTCTGCTTGGGCGAGACATATTTTGAAGAGCTTGGAAAGCGCTGAGCGACCGAGGGCGGGCTGACGGGGAGGCAGGAGGGAACAGCTGCTGCATTGCCATGGCATGAAAGCAAAAGGTGAAAGAACAGACTGAAGAAGACAGTGCCGTTTACGATCCCAACACCGTAGAAGAGGTGTGAGAGTTCATGGAGATGCCTTTATGATTGCAACTGAAATTCCACACAAAAAGGCTTCCTTGCTGGCCGACCTGCTGTCTGTGGCTCTAAGTAATTTTCTTTCTCCCCTGCATCTGAAGTTACTCATGTTTTAAAATTATATGCGCTCATATTTCCTAGCAGCTTTAAATAGTTGTGATTAATTCCCTTGTCATTAATTCAGGAAAAATCCAGTTTGCAATATTATCAAGAAGGCAGCTAGGTAAAATCTCTGCACATCTTAACTGTCTTTGAATTTTTTCTTTGCTGTCAGGTGTTGCTAAAGTGAAGGAAAATGCATTGCCTTTCAACATTGCTCTTCATACATCCTCTTTGACAACTCCTATCTGTTTTGCTCCTCTGAGCAGTTCTAGAGAGGACATTGCTTCAGATGACCCTTCTTTACTCATCATCTTAATGGCATACATCTTATACCTACTCTAAGAAACATTCAGAAAACATATGATTCATCAAGTTGCCAACATATTGCCATCATCAATTTCAATTTTCACAATATTGTCAGAGAATGCAGAGGTGCTATGCAAAAAATGGTAGTTAGTAACTAAGAGAAATTAATTAAATAAATAGTCATTAAAAAGGTAAGGACTTTCAGCTTCCTCAGTTGCTAGCAATAAAAGAGACATCAAATCCCAGTTTAGATGTCTTTTCCTCTAAAAGAGTTTTGTTTATATATGTTATATATATATATAACAAACATATAAGCTTATACTATGTTAATAGCTGGGAACTAGACTAAAGAACCTGCCAGACCGACGTTCCTCAACTCCCAACTCTTCTCACCTGCAGCTTTTAATAAATCTCTCTGGGTACTTCCACCTTGTCTAGACTCATTTTTGAGTTGGAAACATTTAAGCAGTGGTTTGGATGGATTAATCTGGGAAATCCACCTGCCAGGACTCTTCAGAGTGGAGCAAGAATCGCTTGGAATAGTGGGACTGATTCTGGTCTACTTTGCAACATGCAAGAAAATTTCACTGAAAACTTTAGAGTCATACTGGTGTAAATCCAGAACATGCATGACCAGCCATTACTGTACATTGGCTGGAACAAGACCTGTCATTCAGATGCGAGCCTTCCTCTTATATTTTGTCTCAAAAGCTTCTTATTGAACCAAAAATCCATTTCCAGGTATTCTTAACTGGCACGTGGAACATCAAACATTCCAATAATGCAGAATCAGACCTTAGAAAATACAGATAAGAGAATCAACTACCAGCTATGTGTTGCAATTAAGCAAAGACTTCATTGATCATGCCTCTATTAGGGAATGCCAGATTTCAGCTCATTAAGAATATTTTCACAGAAGTAACTGCAATATTTGAAGAAAGCAGGTATTTTCCCAGACAAAGGCTTGAGAATCCTCTGACAAGACACTTTGAAAGGATTTAGAAATGCTGGCCAGGGTGCTCCCTGAATATTTTGTGTATTTATGCTCACCTATTTCCTGCTCCTTGTTTTATTGTTAGCCATCTCATAATGAAATTACATACGAAGTAATTTCTTCACTAAAAGTTTTTTTGTTTGGTTTGTTTTTCCTCTTCAACATTTTGACAAAACCAGTATTATATTCTAGGTACTCTAAAATCAGCCTAAATTTCCATAATGTTATGAGTCAAACTATGTCCTGCAGAGTACCATAACACGGTGATGATTTCTGACCTATGTTACTTGAATTTGTAGAGAGAATCATAACTGATATCTCCATCAAATGCTGTGGATGCCTTCAAATTCATTGAGTCATTGAGGTCATTTATGAGATGTTGAACTTCAGTAAGTGACTGTGTCAAAGTGTGTGTTTTTGCTTCAGTGAATTCACAAGCATAAGCCAGTCAATGGGAAATAATTTAAGGGTAACTCTTGTACTTGCAATACATTGCAAGCTTACTATCATAGCTTACTATTGGGTTTATCAGATTTTTTTTTTTATAATTACTAGTAACTTTTAGTCTATGAACACTGTAGAAATAATGCAGTCTTTGAAGCTTAATGATTTTAATCATCATTGACAAAATTCAGTCTGTGCAATCATTCTCAGTTATATCCAGTTCAAGTACAAAATACTCTGGAAGCCAAACTTTCCTTCTGGTAGGCCCCTAAATTAAAACACATAAATACAAATCACCTTATACATTAGCCAGGACTCTTCATGTAAGTTTTTGGGAAAGAAAAAAAAAAAGAAAAGGTGTGTTTTCAGTAAATCAAGATCTTCTACTATAAAGTTTAATGAAAAAGCTGTTTTTCTGCAAAAGTAATTTTGGAAGTGAACCCCTTTCAAACCCTGGAAAATGTAAAAAATGTATTTCAAATAATCAAAATATTATTTCTATTTTTATAAATAAACCTATTATGTAAGAGCTGTTTACAAATTATTTTACATTTGTAAAAATAATTTAAAAATTCTGTCAAATACTCACTGCAAGTACTGATGAAATAGTATACTAAATCAGTAGGAAACTTCCCACCTACTTGAAATAGGTTTTCTTAGTTGCTCATTGCATATTGTTAGTATCATAATTGCTTCAACTTGTTAAAACTACCTATGATAACCAAGACCTATTTATGGTAACCAAGGCCAAATTATTGAAAAAACCAACAGCAATTATTTTTAGTAGTATAATAATATGAAACTGTCGTCTTTCCTTCAAAAAAAGTCTGCAAACAGGATAGAGCGAAGCTATTCGTTGATTCGCCTCACTGAAGTTCTTCTCACAGAAAAACCAATGTTTTAAATGGTGGAAAAAGACGTGAGTTTTTTTAGAAGACTCTTTAAGTTTTATTCTTCAGATAAAAACTAAATAAACTGTAATGAAGGCTGTCATCACTTCTCTCTTAGTCAGAGAACAACCACAAGCCAGAAGTAGAAAAGGAACATTGCAGATGCCTTTGAAAGAATTTCTGTGCAAAATACATTTCCATCTAATATCACAAAGATATGTGAAACACTCTTCAGATGTAAGGTCAAAATTTACCCTGGATCAGAGCCCATCCTTCCACTTTTTCTAGCTTAGCGTTGGCTCACTATCAGGAAACTGTTCCAGAGTGTCTGGGAAAGGAAATAGAACAGCAAAATCACCCTCCCAAATGAGCTGAAAATCAGGATGTTTTGAAAGTCTGTAAGTTCTGCTGAATCCTACTGCTACCTGAACTATCTTGTTTAAGTTCCTGTGGTCAATGTGTTGCAATTACGTACACATGCTAGAATTTTCTCCAAAGCTCCCTCAACAGTTAAAGAAAATTCAAATCTTGCTAATTAATCTTTAATATGAAATGGGTTAAAATTGACAGAACAAATTTGTGGCTGGGTAGGTACAAGTGATATAAAGCCCTCTCCTATGAATAATGGAGCAGAAACATCCGAGATTAAAAAAAGAAGATCTCAGGGTTTAAATTCCTGTCTAGAAGCACTTGGTTTTGCCTTTTTTTTTCATTTCTTTCTTTCTTTTTTTTTAGAATTGTACTTCCAGAGCCTAAGAACAAAAATTTTCAAATAACCAATTAAAAGATGCATGTAAGCATTCCTCTAATTTAGGGAATTAGCTAGTGTGGGGATGAAATGATCAAAGACAAGGAGGAAGGGTTTGAGGAAAATGAGGAAACTTGATTTCTCAGAGCTTCCCACACACATATTGGTCACTTCTCATGATTCTGATATGCAACAGACTTTTCTGCTTGCATACTTGTAAATTTAGTAATTGTGTTGCTATCAATGAAGAGAGGCTGAATAACATGCATATGACATATATGATACGGACATACATTAGCTTGTCTTTAAGAAAGGTTGGAGCTACAGAATACTGAGCTAAACACCGGGGTTTCTCTAATAGGCATTACTACGTTTTTATATATAATTTTATATACAGACACACATACACACACAGAGGCCTCTCCATCTGTCAGTTTTTCTCAAGTGCTCTTGTTCCTCTGCACTAAATCTCCTCTGGCAACATGACTCCATGACTAATAATTTGACCAAGTTTAGGTGACTGAAGCAAGTACCAACGACGAAAGCTTGCCCCTGGTACCACCATTTCCTGAGAAAAGTCAATAGTCCAAAAAGCCATTGATTTTTTTCAGTGGAACAGAGTATTTCACTTCGAGTTGTCTTTTGCATGTTCAGTGAACTCATAAAATATTTTCCTCTAGAGGTAGCTTTTCATTCCCTTAGTTGAGTGAAGACAGACTGAAGAACTATAATAATTTAAAAATCATAATGTTAGTCGAAGTGTGGGTTGGCTTTTCTTTCCTGGTCTTCCCAACATGAAAATCATGTAAGTTTCTGTGAAACTAATCACACATGTAAATCACATACGTTTCTGTAAAACAAAGAAAATGTATCACATTTCCATGGCAAACAAGGTTTCCAGTGTTTCACATACTTCTGGCATAGTACTACTGTTCGATATCTAGCTTTTAAACTCTGTGGAATATATGAATAGACTGTATTTAAGGTGAAAACCTGTAGCAATGCCTTACAAGTTGTCACTTGACAAACCAAAAAGAAGCACAAGATATTCCTTGTAGGCTCATATTTAATATGCCAGAATTACACCATTATATTGCTTATAGTATGAGGAACTCAAACAGCGGTGAGATCAACAGTGAATTTATGTAACATTTTCTTAAAAACAGTATGTTGGAAGACAAATCTGCCTAAACAAAAATCCTTTAACATCTTAAAATAAAAGCAGACATTTCTTACTTTACCACCCTATACCAAGGAATAATAAAGAAAAAAATCATTTACTCTTTGTCTAAATTTTTACTTCTTCCCATCTGCCATGCTTCCTGCCATTCCAGGGCTACGTGGAAAGCCTCCTGGGTTTAGCAGAAACAAAATAAAGGACCATGCCAGAAATCTCTCTCCATCAAAACCAGCTCTTTCTTTTTCTAAATAAACTTCAAACCACGGACTTTCTAACTAGATCATGCACATATGTATTTTAAAGGCATGCATTGGTACAACATGGTACCCTAATGTATCTCACTCTTTGGTTGACATTACGCTTGTTTCTCTCCTAAATTATAAAAAAAAAAGCATCAATAAAGTTGTTTTGTAGGTACCCAGGAGGATATAATCTGACTTTTTAATGTCTTCTAAGTCCCCTTATACTACAATATCCTATCTACCTAGTTTACAAATCAAAAGACACCTAGCTTAATATTGACTACTGCTCTCCAAGTAGCAATGCAACTCTCAGGAATAATGCAACGTTTTATAGTGAAGTACTTTACAAATTTACTTCAGCCTTTCTGTACAAGATCTTTGCCTACTTTTTAAATTACCAAAAATCAGACCACACTACTCATAACCTTATCTCCTTTTTATTTGTACAGAAAAATAGGAAGCTAATACCTTATAACAGTTCAATTAATTATAATGAATTAATTACATAGATTTTTTTTTCTATTCCTAGCAGAACAACAAGAATTCTACCTATTAGACCACAAAGATGCTGCTCTTAAGGGAAACATTAAAAAAATCTCATCATTGAATCCATGTATATTTCTCTTTAATCCAAACCTCTAATTTCTGTGTAATAATCTATTGTCTTTAATAAAAAAAACCCAAAAAACAACTGCAATAACTAATGCAAGAAGTCAGTTCTGAAGCTTCCAGAAATCATTATCTATTTAGTTTCCTATTTAAGAATTCAACTAAATATTTTTGCTTGATTTGCAACAAAGCTGGATTGTTTTGATAAAAAAGGAGTCTTAGGACACAAGAATCTTGCAAGAGCTGTGAATTCAACATGGCCCAGAAACTTTTTTTTGAGTTTAGGATTTGCTTTATTTACTATAATCAATAACTTTTATTTACTATATATTTTTATTCAGTATCAAAATTTTGGCCCTAAAGCAACCAGTTTATATTATGATTCCAGTGCAAAACTCTGGTGGCTGATGAACTCTGTAATGTCCTAAGATCTCTTTAAAGACAAGAAACAAAACAATCTGCTCTTCCTTAATAGGCACAAACTACTATCTTCATACCATAAAACTAGAGATTATAGAGACATTCAGCAATGCAACCAAACGCAATCAATTTTTTTTTTTGTAAACCAGCATGAAATACAAGGCTTTTTATATATTCAAAAATATTCAGATATGAAATGAGGCAAAAGCCTTTTTATGTTAACCAAATAGCCTAGTGTCAGCAATAGCTCTGCTATTTAGTAGCTCATAGAAGCCGCAATGAAGGAAAAGGAAAAAATACATCTGAATAAATCCAATCCTAATAAATTTTACCTCCTCAGCCAAATTGTACCCCGTTAAACTTTCTCTACTGAAACATTTCAAGTCTATGGGAAATTATAAATAGCACCATTAAATATTTTTTATATATATATATATATATATATATATATATATATATAAAAATAACGCCTAAGCACTGCTCTCTGGACCACTGAATACTCTTACACGTTCCAAAAAAAAATTCCTCTCCACAGAAAAACACAGCATCGAAGGAAACATTTCAGAAATTTGTGGCCATGTGACATAAGAGATATTATGAAGAAAATGATTTTTTAGCTTAAGTTGTAGCAAGTTTTATCAGGTAATAAAATATAGAGCTATTCAAGTGACCTGCCAAGGGAGAAGAACTTTAGACAAATGCTACACTAGGGACATTAGGTTTTGTTGCTGTTTCTCTGACGTTAACACATCGATTACAACTTTTTTTCACTAATGAGCAGTAATTACCACTAATGAGCAAGTGAAGCTATTTGGGAGATGCAGATAATCAATTTACTTGGTTTACCATGCAATGCAATTGCATTACCATGCAATGCATGGTAAACTACTTGGATTGTATTGAATAGCTCTTCTTTCTGTTAATTGAAAAAAAAATGAGCCCCCAATACCAACCTACATACTAATTGAAAAAAGAGTAAAAATTGAGTTCATGTATTTTACTGAAAATTGTACTTTACCTATATTTAGAGATACTCGTTATCTCATATACTAATTATTTTTAGCTTCACAGTTATTGCACTCCATTCTGGTAAGATGTGCATCTCCTTCCTGTTTTTTTTTCAATGCAAATGCTCTTTCAAATTTGGGTATTAATTCATCTGACCTTTTCAATATTTTCTGAAGAGCAGGTTGATTAACTAAAATTGTCTCTAAATATTTGACTAAAGAAAGAAGTGAATTAGCTTCAGTTGTATTAATCCCATTTTCTTTTCCCTGTGAATATCTACTGCTTGCCTGCACAAACAATTTCCTAGAACTGCAAGTATTTGAAGTAAATTTTAATTTGTTTTCATTTAAGTTCCTATGAGATGTATGTTTCATATGGTATGTGACGGACCATGGTAAACACACTGTTTCCAAAACACGAAGCACAGAGATCCTGCAGGATCCCTTCTAGGAAGCTGGGAAGCAATGAAGTGAACCAGAGAAAACCCATTCTTTGAAGAGGAATCCACATTCCCAGCCACAGCGGTTTGGGATACTGAAAAGGAAGCAGTGCCCATATAAACCCCTGTGGCTAACAAAGAAATGAGTTAGAAAGAATCCGTCCCACTACATACCCTATTCTCTCCCATCCGCTGTCTTCTCTGGCACATGAAGTAGAATTCCCAGTCTCTCTCAACGTTTTCTCCTGTAAGAGGTTTCTGTATCTGCCAAGTGCACCCCTGGGTTTACTCCCCATGCAGATGAATACTTTAATGGCACATGAGGAATTCCTCTGTACAGCATCCCAGGGATAAATGCCACTAGCTCCCTTTGGCCACAGGGCACAAGTCCTACCAGTGACTCCCATCATCATGCTGCTACTCCATTGGAATACAGTTAGGAGGAACTCAGTTGGCGAGCAGAGAAATTTCAGTTCATAGTTCAGGAAGCATTGAACTTTATACTGAGGATTTCAGTTAAATAGGACTTAAGACATTATTCAGTTAAGAGATCATTCTGCCAGCATGATCAGTGGCATCCAATCAACCCAGTTCAGATATTGAAAACACAAATCACTGATTTTTTTCTAAGAGCTAACTATTTGTAAGAGTGGCAACACAATAGAGGAAGCAAGGATTTGAGATTAAAAATAGAAAACACACCAAAAAAAGGTAATTATGTTCTACGAAATGTTTGCTCCACAGTTCTGAATGTTAGGAGCAATTTGGACATAGTCAGTAAACACCAAGCACAGCCAGGGTTAACTCTTCAACTGAATGGCAGATGTTAGTACCTCTGATATAGGGAAGTGACTCAAGATAAATAATAAATGAAAAACATGCACTCTCTGGTTTATGGCACTTTTCAGCACTCCTGGGCTAGCAGGATCTGTGTTAATTCTCACAATAATGTGTTTGATAAAGATCACAACAATATTTGAAGCTCTGTGGAAGGAACTGTGACAAGAGTTAAGAAGCCAGAACTAATATTTATATAAGTTATTGTCCCAAGCTGGGACACTCTATTTTCAGTAAAAAATTGTAAAGCAAACAGCCTAGCTCTCCTCCTCCTCAGAAAATTTAAGATCTCAAACTTCAGTCAAGGCTTCAGAATTAGTACTTTTAACTATGTAAAAAAAACAAAACCAAAAAACAAACAAAACCCCCCACCAAACTCGTGAAAGTATTTAGCCTAAATAGTTGAGATTTTCCAAGGAGCCTAATGAATGCTTCAGCTGCATTTTGATTTAAATTAAGTAGCTAATTTATGTTGTGCTTCTTTGTTAACTGCTGCTGATGGACAGGCACAGCAGCGTGGATGCAGAACGGCAGTAACAGATTTTGCATGACGTGATTACTCACCAGTGAATGAGTCTGGGGACAGACAAATACTGCTTTCACTTACAGATGTATTAAAGTGCCTGGCATGGGCATTTTTAGTAAACATGGAGATGGTAGCTCCCAGAGTTATCACCGGTAGTGTGTGGTTATGAATGGAAAGATATAAATGGCCAAAAGCAGCAATAACTCCAAATTCTGCCAATAGGCTCCTGGTTGATCAGATGAACAGATTCCTATGTAAAAATAACAAATCTGAAAGGAAAACATTGCACCCCTGCTATTACTGGATCAGTCCTGATCTTTTATTTTAGTTTGAGGTTGACAAAAATATACATCTGTATGTTTGCAGTGTCAAAAACACATTTTCTGAATAGCACCTAACAATTTGCTGAAAATAAACTCTCCGAGGCACTGAACACAGTTGTATTGTGCTTAATGTCCTGGACTCTCACTCTGGGTCCTACACACTACGTAAAACAGATAAACAATTATAAAGTTCTCAAACATTTGAGGAAAAGCGGCAATAAATTAAGTCTCTCCACCTCAAGCTCAGTGGATATTTGCTGGGATGTACTTTGCATAGATAGGGCTTCAATTCAGAGAAAGTTGACTGAAAGATAAAAGGTCCTGATAACTTTCAAAGCTCTACTCTATGACAGAAAAATGAAAGTTTCCCACATAGGTCTCCAATGGATTAGCAGCTTCGTTGTGTGCAAGCCCTCCCCACGGCTCTTCATTACATTTCATAGTCACTTAAGCCTTTTCCTAATAAAAAGACAATGCCAAGGGTGAGATTATGAAATACTCCAAAGTTAAGTTGATAACACTTTAATTAAATGTTGCTCACTAACAACATTTCTGGCATGACTCAGACAATAAAAGGGAAAAATGAATGCTGTAATTGCTTCTTTTGCTGCTTTTTCACTATCTTCTGAGATGCTCTTCCCATGACATTGCCTTTCAGAGCATGCTGCAGATGTGGTTACAGGACATGGTTGCTCAATTCAGTTTTACACTGAGCATGAAGGATTCGTATTGACTCTGGCTTTGGCATTGACTCTGGGTTTGGCATGGAGCAGGCTCTCCATGACCAGATTTTGTCTGTGGCTTTTCAATTAAAATAAAAGGGCCAGGTCCTCAAAGGGAGTAAGTGAACATAGCTCTGCTGAAGTGAGTATTTACCAAGCCTTCTCCCAGTATCAATAGCAAAACCTTCCTATCAAATTCAAGCTGTACTTTCTATGGTCATGCACATCTCTGTACAGAGAAGCTTCATGGCACTTCTATTAAGTGAATGAATCTTGCTTATGAAAGACAATAAATGCACACTTCTTTTCTGTATTTGTTTCTTTAGATGTTGCTTCATTCCTTCACGCTACAAGTACTGCACAGTTTGTGCTCTACACACCACGTAGCATGCTTTCACCCTGCAAGTCACCCATGCTGGACAAGCAGATAAGTGGTTTCCTTAGTATCTCCTCTATTATAACTTCTTCTACAGTGTTATGTTTCTTATATGCTTGTCATGGTTTAACCCCAGCCAGCAACTAAGCACCATGCAGCCGCTCACTCACTCCCCCCCATCCAGTGGGATGGGGGAGAAAATCAGGAAAAGAAGTAAAACTCGTAGGTTGAGATAAGAACGGTTTAATAGAACAGAAAAGAAGAAACTAATAATGATAATGATAACACCAATAAAATGACAACAGTAGTAATAAAAGGATCGGAATGTACAAATGATGCGTAGGGCACTTGCTCACCACCCACTGACTGACACCCAGCCAGTCCCCGAGCGACGATTCCCCACCCCCACTTCCCAGTTCCTAAACTAGATGGGACGTCACATGGTATGGAATACACCGTTGGCCAGTTTGGGTCAAGTGCCCTGGTTGTGTCCCCTCCCAACTTCTTGTGCCCTGGCTGGGCATGAGAAGCTGAAAAATCCTTGACTATAGTCTAAACACTACTGAGCAACAACTGAAAACATCAGTGTTATCAACATTCTTCACATACTGAACTCAAAACATAGCACTGTACCAGCTACTGGGAAGACAGTTAACTCTATCCCAGCTGAAACCAGGACAATGCTATATTCTTTCCATATGTAAACAAACTCTGATTCAATGTCAGCTTGGAAATTTTACTTTGATAAGCAGTTTGGGGTCAGTGCCTGATCATCTGCGGTTGTTGAAACAGGAAAGTTAGTGACATGTTCCAAAATGCGCACAACATCAACTATTTTCTGTGGGAGACATGGAGAGCAGTGACTAAGTTTACATTTCCCCTTAAAACTGGACTGCTCTTATGGCTTTGAATTATATAACACAATAAACTTGTATGTTAAAAACCTGTATAGCCTTCTCATAGATGTTCAGCATAATTATCCATTAATAAAACTCAACAAATAATGATGATATACTTAGATTGTGTTAAAACTGTAGTACAAGGGGGTATACAAGAGTTTTATGTGGGCGAACTGGAAATCTAAATAAAGAATGCATAATGTCATGGAAATTAAATAAGGAAAAAATACAAGTTTGTTTTCAATAACAGAAATGCCTATAAAAATATGCATATGTAAGAAATACTATAATATGAAAAGCAAAATGAATTAAATCCCAATATGAAACTTAGCAATGGTATGTTTACTAGGTAGTGTACAAAGCCGTGAACAGCTCTGAATCAGATGCTCCTATCTCACCCACAGAACAGCAAAAAAAAAAGTTCCTCGTGTTGGCAAAAGCAGAAACTTGCAGAAGTACTTCAATGTACGATAGATCACCATCCACACTAGAACATTTGTCTCCTGATCATTCATGTAAAGGCACATTTTGTTGATATTTTTCCCCAGATCAACACCGATTTTCTGATTCAGAAGCAGTAACACATACTGAATTTTTTCCTCAGCAAAACTCCTGGCTTCGCTTTTGCCATGAGAGCCTTCATTGCCAGACTTTGCTTTTAGGGTGACAACAGGAGACAAACCCTTTTCCTCTACAACAACCAAATCGCAGTGTTTCACAGGATCACTGCTGCCTTTTCCAGCTGAGCATGCTGCCTCCTAACAAATACTGAAGTGGTTTCTCCTTGTTTTCTTGAAGAGGCACTGGACTTTGCCCTCTGTTTTTAACTTTAACTTTCCTGCCTACATCAGCTTCAGTCTTAAATCGATTTGGTGTACAAACATAGGTCAACGGGAGGGATTACAGCCTCGATCCATTGTGCTCCATGCTGAGCAAACAACCCTGGGAAGGAATCCAGCAGATGAGGGTGTTTTTCAGACACTGCTTGTCTCCTCCCTAAAAAGCAGCAATTTAGCAGTAGGTGCAGAAAGGCACAGCAGCAAAGAGAAGGGCTCAGGCATATAATACACAGTATTTTGGATGATAGAACATTATTTCTTCACTGTATTCATAACAAATACTCTTGAAAACACCAAGCATAACGCTAACAGTGCAAAATAATGGAATTTGCTTATTTTCTAAAGGTGCCCCTGTGGTTTTGGATACAGCTTCAACTGTTTCTTTATCCCTACCTAAGACAAACTAGGCAGATACTGGGGGATATACGATCATAACAGAGCAATTGGTGCATATTCCCTATCAGGCAGTTATGGAGATGTGTTATGCTGAGCCAAAAAGTATCTATCGGCAGTTTGACAAAAAGGCTGGCAACTCTACCTGTGAGTGCTGCACGTACTATGACAATTAAAATTGCACGTGTACCTACCCTTGGAGGCACATGTGAACATACACTGGTGTGTGTGGCAAGTGGGTGAGCAAGCAGCTCAGCTACTCAGCACGGCACTTGTGCCTCTTGAGGGAGGTGAAGGAACCCAAACACAGCTGCCAAAGCAGTTCTTACACCACAGACTACGTGCGGTGAGGGCTGCATTCGGCAAGGAGAAGCCAGAAAGCTGCTGAACATATGTACGCCTTGCCTCAGGGACGGACAAGGGGCGTATTTACTTCCATAACCCACTCTTACTAAAATAATCTCAAAATAATCTGCAGCTTGATATTGGTTCAAACTGTAAATGCTCAGGACTATCTAGACCACATAACCTATAATGCAAATCCTCTCTGTGCATTTTAGTAAGAAAGATGCTCAACAACCTCAGCTGCACTAGCTGATAAATGTACGGAAGCTATTATGGAAGAGCCAGGCCATGGCAATTTTAGAAAGTCTGTGGCACAGAAGAAAGAAATCAAAATGACCACATGACCATTCAATGCAGCGTTTAACCTTGAAGATATGGAAATCGCACAATTCTAAAATGATTTGTAGAACTTAGGAAAACAAACTAAAACAAATCATCAGCCTTGCAGCAGGGTTAATATATACTTATATTTGCATTGTCAAATGGACAGTGAAAACAGCACAAAGATCTCCGATTAAAACAAAAGGCTGTACAGAAAGGCACTATACTTATAGAAGGAATTCAATTACGTTTTGGATGGACTTGCTGCATAATATATTCCTTGCAATTAAAAAAAAAAGAGAAAGAAAAAAAAAGCTAAAATGACCAGCAAAAAAACCTTGTCACAAAAGGATGCTCAAAAGCCCTCACCTTATTCAAATAATCTATCAGTGTAAATAACTTCAAACGTAAATGTCATAGATTAAGGTAAGAACGGTACTGAAAAATTAATTATGGTACAGAAATGTCTGATTATCCTTCTTTCATATCTCAACTCTAACACTGAAGATCTAGATCAGTAACAGCAAATAATTGCTTTAGAATAACGCTGTGTTGCAACCTGTTGCATTAGTGTAGTGTAAAATTTGGCAAATAATATCATGGAAGGCATCATCATTCAGTCCTAAACACTCTCAATTTTTATTTTTTTTTCCCAACACATCTCAATAAGAGTAAAATCCAATTTTAGGACATTTACATTTCCTCACAAATTGACTGGACACTTACACACTGCATTGTGAAACTTCAGTGTTTTTTATTTTTATAAATTTTATTTTAGTTTAACTTGGACACTACTCCTTGAGAAGTGAATTTTCCTTCCTGTATTGGGTTTGCATGGCAAGGTTTTGGTAGCTGGGGGGCTACAGGGGTGGCTTCTGTGAGAAGCTGCTAGAAGCTTCCCCCATGTCTGACAGAGCCAATGCCAGCCGGCTCCAAGATGGACCCGCCGCTGGCCAAGGCTGAGCCCATCAGCAACGGTGGTAGTGCCTCTGGGAGACTGTATTTAAGAAGGGAGAAAAAACTGCTGCACAACAGCAGCTGCAGCTGGAGAAAGGAGTGAGAAGATGTGAGAGAAACAGCCCTGCAGACCCCCAGGTCAGTGCAGAAGGAGGAGAGGAGATGCTCCAGGCGCCGGAGCAGAGATTCCCCTGCAGCCCGTGGGGAAGACCATGGTGAGGCAGGCTGTCCCCCTGCAGCCCAGGGAGGTCCACGGGGGAGCAGATCTCCACCTGCAGCCCGGGGAGGACCCCACGCCGGAGCAGGTGGGTGCCTGAAGGAGGCTGTGACCCCGTGGGAAGCCCACACTGGAGCATGCTCCTGGCAGGACCTGCGGACCTGTGGAGAGAGGAGCCCACGCTGGAGCAGGTTTTCTGGCAGGACTTGTGACCCCACGGGGGACCCACGCTGGAGCAGTCTGTGCCTGAAGGACTGCAGCCCGTGGAAGTGACCCACACTGCAGCAGTTCCTGAAGAACTGCAGCCCATGGAAAGGACCCATGTTGGAGAAGTTCCTGGAGGACTGTCTCCCATGCGAGGAACCCCACGCTGGAGCAGAGGAAGAGTGTGAGGAGTCCTCCCCCTGAGGAGGAAGGAGCAGCAGAGACAACGTGTGATGAACTGACCACAACCCCCATTCCCCATTCCCCATCCCCCTGCACTGCTGGGGGGAGAAGGTAGAGAAAATTTGAGCCCAGGAAGAAAGGAGGGGTGGGGGGAAGATGTTTATAGATTTGGTTTTATTTCTCATTATGCTACTGTGATTTGATTGGTAAGAAATTAAATTACTTTTCCCCAAGTCGAGTCTGTTTTGCCCATGATGGTAATTGGTTGAGTGATCTCCCCTGTCCTTATTTTGACCAACAAGCCTTTTGTTACATTTTCTCTCCCCTGTCCAGCTGAGGAGGGGAGTGATAGAGTGGCTTTGGTGGGTGCCTGGCATCCAGCCAGGGTCAACCCACCACACTTCTACATTTACTTGAGTAAATACATTATTAACAAAAAACCTAATTTAATCAGGTCAGGTTTTTGTACTACTGTACTTTTATCTGCATAAGTTAACACATTATTAATAGATACTAGAGCACATTATGAACTTATGTTTACAGGAGCTAATCCACAGTGCTAGGGTGCTGCAGTGCGTTAAAAAAAACCAGACTATTGATCCGTTAGACTGTACAACGAACTAAAAAAGATTATCAATCAGTTCTGTAAAACAGCATTCCTGATTTATATACCACTTTTAAATTACTGTAGAAATGTGTCCCAACGTATAAAGATATACGCCTGCTATAGTGTGGTTTTGGTAATGGATTGGAGCTAGTATTTCTGATGACTCCCTGAAGTTGTATTACCCTTTCATTTCATCAGTGGAACGCTGAGTTACCCACCTCCTTTGTTACAAAAGCCAGAGATTACAACACCCTCTTGAATGCAAACAAGACAGCAAATGCTACAAATGGGGAAGTGTAATATGGAGGGACTACTGGGGTTGTTAAGTAATATCAATGCAGAATGGCAGAGTGATCACTAATAAGGTGATCTTAGGGTATTTCAGAAGTCAAGATTTGCATCTGCCATACTTCAGTACATTTCAGTTACTATCATTTGATCCCACAACCTATTTCACTTGTGCTAGCAGTAACTGAAGCTTATAGCCAATATGCATTCTTATCTCAAGTTAAAACCAAGTATGTTCACTTTCATGAGCATTTGCATATTTTCATGAGCATATCTGTGCAACATAACCCAGAATCTTGCAGTATTCTCAAACTCATAGTGAGATCAGCAGCCTAGAAGAGCCAGGTTATATCCTGTAGTCTTACCCAACCTGACACACTTTGTTACCTCTTGAGTTTACTTGATTCTTAGGTTAGTGCAGAGCACACATCCATGTTCCTTGTTTTGTTTGGGAAGTCACTAGCACTTTTGGGTGCTACCAGAAATATATAATGAAATAATAATCATAATTAATAATCAAACTTCCTTTTTATAGGCATCTTACTTCATGAAAAGCATTCTAAAAAGAAGTTTGGCCAATACGTAAAATGATGTAGGAAAGGAAAAGTTGTCCGTAAATGGAGATCATTAGTTTTTCTTCCTTTTGCTGATAGCATCATCATAGAAACACCAGAAAAGAAAGAATACTCCATTAACTTCACTTGATTTATTAAGTTGCTTGTTCACTGCCACCATTCACCATAAAAATGGAGTAGATGCATCTCAGTCTAGAAGAATGATGTCATAATATATCTTGGGCAAAACATTTTAATAATAATAGTCATTTGCTATGTAAATACTCACTAAAACACAAAGATGTGAAACTACAAATACTACCTAAAAAGATATTTTAATTATTCTAAAAGTTATTAAAATTCTCTTAAAGTTCATAGTTGTGGAATATACAATACAATTAAAGCAATTTAAATATAGACAATGTTAGAAAGGAAACAGCATAAGAGCAATCAAAAAAGAACCTATCATAGATTTTCAACACTGAGGCATGAGTCAATCCTGACTGTTAATCCACCTTTCATTATTATCCTCCTGATTCAGGCTTTTGCAAAAGTATATGTCTATCAATAAAAGCACTTAAGGAATAGAGTGTGTGTTTGCTTAAAGCTAGGCATGTGCTTTAAATACCTTGTCAAGCTTGTTTTGATGGCATTCTCTAAAGTTTATAACTCTTTTACTAAGGCTCTTTGAAGATGTGACTGCATTGTTGAAGCTGTTTCAAGCACTTTCTAATTCTGTTGTGCTAGACCCAAAAGATCTATAAAGAATATAGATAAACTGATGGTAAATCCTACTGTTCCTGCTACTCCTATGACTGAATTCACTTAAATGGTCTTATATCAGGAAGCACAGCAGATTACATACCATATTTCTGCAAACTGACTGTCAAGGTTGTTAAACTGCTTTGCTCGTCTTTGTGGCCATTAGAAATCTCAACACTTCCAGTTAATTCTTCACGTTTTTGCCTAAATACATAATTTAATGTGAAATCAGGTACTAGGTGAGAAATTCTCTATATCACAAACTTATACTACATGAGCAAAGACGTCTAAAATAGAATAAATTCCTAAGCTTTTCAGTTATGATGATCTAACCTAAAACAATGTTCTGCAGCTCATTAATTTTAGAACCTGCTTTTGCATAAAGCTGATAAAATATTATACTGTAGGTCTGGATAATTACAAAGCTGCAAAGGGAGCTTTACTTTAGAATTATACCACATATTTTTTCTAGTAGTAAAATGACAGAAATAAATGAGGACTAGTATTTTTTTGACAAGGCAAGAAAAGAAGGACTATCAAAACTAAGACTGAATACTTTTTCACCTACCAAAAAGCACAACATTCTAAATAAGCAGAGAACTGAGTATCAATTAAGCAATTATTGGTCCAAAATATAAAGTATCAAGTAGTAGAAAATATATAATTCCAGAATATTTCTACACAAATAATAAAATAAAATGAGACATTTCAACTAGATATAAGGAAAATCTGTTACCCTTAGGACAGTCAAGCATTGGAACATGTTGCCTAGAGAAGACGTGGAGTCCCCAGTTTTTAAAGACTAAGCTGGATAAAGCCCTGAGCAGCCTGGTGGCACCTGAGCTGACCCTTCTTTGAGCATCAGGTTGGACTAGAGACCTTCAGGTCTTCAGGTTCCACCCTGAATTATTCAGTGGTTCTGTGACTTCCATTCTACAAATACTTTTTAAGTAAACAGGAAAACTCACAGGCACACCAACTAATGCTCTAGAGGACAGAAGTTTCAGACAAGTGGGAAACAGAAATAAAAAAAGTACAGGAGGGAACAAAACAGGTGGCATAAAGCAAAAGAAAACTTTTTTTTTTTTAATTACCACCTCTTTAAAGCTAAAAAGGCAGTAAGTATCAAGTAATATTCTCCGATAAAAGATTAAGAATTAGAGAAAAAAGATTTGTATGCTAGTAAGTAATATATTATAGATGAGGAACCACTTGCATAGTGAGGTTAGTGCATAAAGACAGAGACGGCAATGAGGGAAGGGACACTAAATTATTTCAATAAGTATGTACCTCCTTGCACTGAAGTGCTCCTCACAAATAACTAAAAGACAGTTGGGACCTTGGAGATAAACATGAGGTCAGCAAAAAGAACTCTGAAAAAACTGAAGGCTAGCATTTATTATTGAATTACAAAAGAGGTTTTAGGGTCTAGCTTAAAAGAAATAAAGTAAGAAGTTCTGAATAATAGATGCAGGTGTTCATATATGGAGAATATAATTCATATAATTCAGAAAATTTAACATTACAGACTTTTGGAAAGAAAAAAAAAAAGATAACATCAGCAGCAGAAGTAATAGCGATACCAAAATAATAGGGGAATAAGAGATGGCTGCAAACAGAGGTGTGCCAAACAATGAAAAATAAAAGGAAAAACACCTAAAGGAAGTAAATAGCTAAAAAGCTATTCTCAGGAACAGTGACACAAGAGTAATGACAGTGAGGGACAGACTCCTTTGAACAGCAGAAGACCTTGCAAGCAGGTCTATCAGCACAGCTATGCTATCAACACAAGCATCAATATTTTTTAGAACACCGAGAGCAAAAGAATGAAGGATAAGATGAAGATATCAAAGAGACTGAGCGAGCAATAAAGATGACAAAAGGATGGATGAAATGATTGATGGTACACACCTTGATACCATAAAGAATAAGGAGTACAGAATGTGAGAAAACAGTAATGTTAGGTCATGGGATGTATTTATGAGAAGATAATTCCAAGACAAGTTAACCACACACTGGTATTTTCATGAATTTTTATTAGCATAGTTTATTGAGAGAAGAAACTACACATTTAAATTGAAGCTATAATTGTATAAAAGACTTGTGGAACCTGAGCATATTTTGGGGGCAGGGAACGGGCTTAAAAAGTGAACTGTTTTCCCACCACATTCTTCACAGTACCAAAAAGAGGAACAGACTATGTCCCTGTTTTTGCTGCATGGGTGAGATACTAAACTAGCACCACCAGAATCCAGGAACACAGGCTAGACACGCAGCAAGGTATTTGGAGCACATTTCAATCCTAAATTCACACGGCAGTTTGTCACAATAAGAGTTACAGCTGCAAACTTGAAGGTGATTCTGAGTTTTCTTTGCACAAGGACTGTTAGATCCTCACTGCACACGAATGAGCAGACTGAATGGGATGATTACTGAACTGATTCATGGCCTACAGATGTTAAATCCAATCCATAAAGGTATCGAGGCAATGAAACGATAAAAATAGCTGATACATGAATACTACTAAGTCCTAAACGATATAGAAAAAATTACAAATCACTTGAAAAAGCAAGCCAATGGCATTATGCTACTCACCCCTTGAGCAGAACAATACCTGCCATGAAAGTTGAATAAAGCAGCATCAGTGACAAGGCCTGCATTTTAATTGTCTTTCAGATGTCCTCTCCACACCAATTGCATCACAGTCAATTAAGAACCTTTGACCCAATACTGAGAAGTAAGATATTGCCTTTCCAGCATAGTTCTCACAAATCACTAGTCATATTTGGCAAACCATTGATCAGTAATAGAATGTCCATATTTTTGTTGAGGTTTTCATGAGATACTCTAGTCTTATAGGAGCAAAATCTTGAGTAGAACATGTAGCTTAAAATAAGTAATCTTGGGAAAAACACATGAATAGCTATTTGACTTCAAAGAAACAGCACAACTTAAGACAAGTACATCCACCTTTTCTCTCCAGTTCACCCTTATGTCACGCCTTGGAATAAATTAAAATGGCTTGATTTGTTTCTACAGGATTTTTACTGGATTCACTCACCTTTTCCCACTAATGGTCAGCCATCTTATTTCTAGACAAGATTCACTACTAATTGAAAGAATGAGATGCTGTGGTACTACCTTACCTTGAAAAGAGACTCCATCAGGGAAAAGAAACTTTAAAAGCACACTAGAGAGATTTACGTGGAAAAAAATGACTGAAATAAAACGTTTACTTGTTTCGGTGATTTTCTCTTCATCATTCATTTAATGAACAGTTAACTGAGGACACTTTCTTGTTTTTATCTTAAGCACATTACCCAAAGTACAGAAGCATAAAGAAACTTCATGCAGCAAATTTAGCAGGAGTCACAGTGCTATTCTCACTGACGCAGGTTATTAGTTTGAATTTAATAAAGTCTTATTTTTTTACGGTACACATTCTAACAATGCACTACATACAACTATAGCTTGAAATGTTTAAAGGTCTATCCTGTAAGTCCATTGTAATGTACAAGATTTCCAGCACAGCCCAGTGCATAGACTCTACCTTACAGACTCAAAGAAAAATATGGCACAGAAGACATCTAAACTTTTCTCATCAGAAGCAAATCATCCTTATCCTAAAACAAATTTAAATTAGTTGAATGAGAGTAACAAGCACAGTGTAGAATAAATACAGAAAACAAATTAGCTGGTATTTTTTCATTAATATCCCATGCAAGTGTATACTATAGTGATAAATACGTATTTTTTGCTTTCTAAAGCTATTAACACTGCTGTATTCATTTTCTGAGCATTCATATTTTATGAGCTGGGCAAGTTAGTGTATATTGCAAGTCCCATTTTTTAAAATGCTGTATCACTTCTGGATAGAGGAAGGGACATTAGAATTATAAATGAGTAAACTTCAGTGTGTGCATGCCGTACTCTCCATTAAAGCTAAACAGAGCAGTTGTGATGCAACTGATTCGTAGTTACTCCTGTAAATGGCAACACACACTTAAACAGAGTAAGTTACATTGACTGGTAAATTTATGAAACTAATAGAAAAGGAAAGTCTGCAGGGGTATAGAAAAAAGAAAAGAATAAGGTGGATACAAAAAAGAAAAGGTAGGGAGAATAAGAATGAAAGTTCAGGAGAGGAAAGGAAGATACTCCTGGCTTTGCACAATTACACAAAATGACTTATACATGCTAGGTTTTGTAACTACTGTTGAGGGATGTATCTGTTTTTCACTTATAGATGATTTTGAGCCAGTCAGGAAAAGGATAAGCTCACTTCATATGTGAATCCAGTCACACACTTGATCTTGATTTCAAATTCTGCATTTTATATTAGAAATAATAGAAATGATATTGAAACATCTATTGACTTCCATATGTTTTAGTCAGAAATCACAAGCAAGACAAAAGTTCAACACTGCAATTCTCAAAACTTCCAGTCAGCTAACACTCTGAAAACACCTGAAGTCTTTGTAGGTATCAATTTTAAATATTCTTGGCTTGCACAGAGATACTTAAATCTTTACAGCACTGAAGAACTTGGTACTTATCACATGCCACAGCTGACTGGCAAGAAGACTGCAAGTGCAGCTAGCCACAGCACGTGACGGAGGTAAGGCTGTGGCAGGGCAGCGTTCGGCACTGTGGTATGGAAGTTCTTCAGTCGATTTAACTCCATGTTCCTTTCATGACTTAAAAGCTTGTACTTTTGGAGACTAAGGTCATTATTTCAATCACAGAAACAACTTATAGTCTTAGCTGTTAACAGCAATGTGCGGGAAACTACTAAGAGAAGTATTAATGCTCTTCATTGCAAATAAACAGCTTTTCTCTCACTTCCATCTCCTCCACAAACTGGTGGGTCTAATTCATTTTGGCTAGCTCTTCTCTATTTGTTATTTTGAGTGGATTTTTTTTTTTTGTATTTCACTGTCAAATAGTGAAGACCCTAAATTGTTTCAGGTAATTCTGCTGAGAACTTCAATACCATCACATTTTATGCTCCCCCATTATCAGGCTATTATTTTATATTTCCATTGATTTTCCTTTCTGTTAAAACGTGAAATGCAAAATTACCAAGAGACATGAAAGAATAACCATAGTGTAATACTATATTACAATAGAGTTTACTTGCGAATGTAGGCATAGAGTAGTACATAATTAACTTATCACAAAAATAAAAAAGGATCATGGTAATTCATATAAGAATTACTGGATGATTGATACCACAAATATAACCACAGTGACTGAACTACATGAACATGATCCAAATGGTGTTTGAAAATTCTGTATCTGTACCAAATGAAAATATCTCATGGCGATTAATTTTACTGTTCAAAGATGAAAAGTCAGCACTGGTAAACAAAAAAGCTCATCTGTCATCTGCCTGCAACAGTTTGCAATTCTGTGATTGTTTAAACTGTTGTTAAGAATTGAGCATGCCAGAACAATAATACATGCACACTAATACACACTACTTGTTTTTTCCCCCTCCTTTTCTGCTGCTCAGGCTTGTTTCCCAGATAACTTGGGCTGTCTAGTCAGAAGCAAATACTGATAGATACCCTGGGTAATTGGACAAACAGCATTTTTCAGCACAGACAGGTTAGTTTTGAAATGGGGATAAACTGATGCTGATGGGGACAGGAAATAGGATCATGAGACAATTTTCAATTATCATAAAAATAACTTTATTAAAAACAATCAACCAGAGTAGGAATAATATCTCTGCACTTCTCGACGTGCCAATATCCTACAGCTCCTGCAAGAGAAAAGAAAAGGAAGTGCATGAAAAAACAATTTAGTGCTCTACACAGCGCATTGTCAATTTTTCCACACTGCTTACCCTTCTCCTCTGCTTCCAGCAATTACTGGCAGGACACTGTCTCTACTCATTCTATGCACAGAGGACACAGAAAGATTTAGTTCACTGTCAGAAACATCAATTTTTCTATGCAACCGTAATATACGTTACAAGCACACCACTGTCATGGAACATTTATTGTGATACTTACCTTCTGCTTTCTGAATCCTTGCATCATTTACTGAATGAGACTTGACATCTACATAACACCTCCAAGTAGGAAAAGGACAAAGTAACACTGATTCATCATGGCTGCGTAAACATGGCACAGTTCTGGCATTTGGAGTCTCTTCTCCTGTAGCAAAGATAACTTCAATACACAGTAAACAACCTTCTTCTAATACCCCCCCCACCCCCCAAGCCTAACAATGGGTTCCAAGTTCTCATGGGCATGTCCAGATTGTACTTACTACTTTGAAGCCTCCTCTCAGGTCCTCTCTCAACTGGAAATACAAACTCTCACTGGCAAGTCTTCTGGCAGCTGTCTCTACCATCACTTTTGACATGCAGATCTTGCCTTTGACGTGCAGATCTCACCTTTGTCCTGCTAGGCTTGTTTCAGTAGCGTACAACACATACAAGTCACTGTCTACATATTTTTGCATCTGGTTAAACTGCAACTGAGCCCAAACAAGGCCAAGAGTAAAATCTCAACATTGTAAGTCATCTGATTGCATTAGCATACCCTTGTGGTGTCTGTTTTAACAATTCCTCAAGCTCAGTGAAGCATTTACCTAAATACCACATTCAAAATTGGTATGGCAGGTTACGAGACTGGGTTTAAGGTCACATTTAAATACACAGCTGTCTGTTCAGTGTTGGTGCCATCCAATTACCTGTATTTCATGATAAAAAGCATTTACCTCTGAGATACAGCAGCCATGCAGGAACCTAGGGCATATGCCTAATCCCAAACCAGAATGCGCATAATTTGCGTACATGGAGACATAATATAGCAAAGCTCTGCTGTATGCAGATGAGATGCTGTGTCCTCGGTTGAAATCCAGCCTCGAAGCACACATCCTTTCTCCCTGAGGTGACAATACAGCATATGAGTGTTCTTGAAACCAGCACCATGCAGAAGAGGTTTGTACCTCGCACTAGAAGTTACATGAAAACTTACCTGGAGGCTTGTAGACAATATCCATTTTTAAGGCTTCTCAAATTCTCTTTTCTAATCCACAGATAACACTTTGACCTTACTAGTAGCCCCCGATCAGCACAGAAGGATACACAGTGCACATTCACATTGGAAGTGACAGACTAATGGTTATATGTAGCATTACCAATGACATACACCCACATTTACAGACTGATACCCTGCTTAATGCAACTAGTGCCTCCCCCCAGCCTAGCCCCCAGCAAACAGAGAAACCCAGACCAATTCTGGCTTTCTAAACTTGTCAACTTACTGTGTTATCAATATTTTTTTAGTTTCCCTAAGTTTAATCTCAAATGATTAGTAGCTTCAGTCAGACAAAGCAGAAGAAACCAAACACAGAGGAAGGTCACCAGAGTAAGTTACATACATTAACAGTATTTTATCCGTTTTATCCACACAGTTCACAGCATTACTATTTTACTAAAGCATTACTATTTTGATAAAGCACTACAGGCAATTAACAGCACGCACAAGTTAACCACGTGGTAAATCTTAGTCTTATCTTTTAAAAAAAATGCAAGTTAATCCAACCCAGTTCATTGCTAATACATCAAATGCAGAAAAATTGGAAGAATGACATACCAAGAAAAGTACAGATGGTAGCACCGAACCAAGATGGTAGCTAGGTTACAAACCATCTAGGGATAAATCTCTCCCTCCCACTAAACCAAAACCAAACCGTATCCCCCAAACTGAGCCAAGATGTTGTAAGGCAGCCTGCAACATGTTCACCAGATGCACGTTGACTTTCATTTAAGCGGTACACTTTCCTAAACAGGTACAACCACTGGCAGAGCTTCCTCCAGCCCCTGAGGAAGCTCTGCTTCATCCATTACTCTTATAGTACACAGACATCAGCTGTTTCTATAAAACTCTCTCTTCTGGTGTTCATGTCTCTTTTCTCTAGAGGTGATAAATGACTCTTCTTCCCAGCTAAAAGAATCCCATGGAAAGTGCTGAAAATCTAAAGCCATTTCATGCCTCAGGATACTATTGTTATTTTGCAGCATACTTAAAAAGGACAGGTATTTCACAAAGCAAACAGAAAGACAAGGTCCCAAGAGCAAAGCCTTTACTAAATTTGAAAAGGTAAAATCAGAAGGCAGCAATGAAAAGTTGGGGAAAGTTGAAGAAAAAAGGGATTCAAGGAGCGATGACAACAATGGTAGTAAACATTACAAGTATCAATGCCTATCGGAACAGCCCCTCTTAGTTCTTCAAGAATTTACTGAAGGAGTACAGATGAAGTATTTTAATTGTGATTAACAACAATATAATCATTAGACAGATATCCTTTGATAGTACTGGGGGATGACTGTGATCAGAATCTCTAATAATAGATTTTATGTAAATAGGAGCATAAAAACAGTGTGCCATATTACCAGAAAAGGATCTACCTGCTTTAAACTTTAAAAAAGGAATACAGAGAAAACTGAACTTTATTTTTTAAACGTATGTCCTTTAGAACATGTACATTCTTTGCTCATGTAATTGAACATTCATCTTCTCTTCCCGAGAGGATAGGAGTGTTACAGGGTTTTACAACAGGTAAGAGCTGCTAAATGGTAACTAAGGCTAGGACCATCCATGCAAACACTGGTTATTTATTTTCATTGTCTGTTTGCTGCTACAAGACATTGGGTTTCAGAGGACAGCTCACCAGCTGCACATTTTGTGAGCTGTGCAGGAACTAATGTACTTTGCCTTTTTATTTCTTTGCAAACAGGAAAAATACTAAATAGTTGCAGTCTTGCTTATACTGCCCATCAGCAAAACTAACTTTTGCGGTTTGGAAAAATCAAAATGCATCTGCCACAGTGCATGACACAAGGTCACAGAGTTAATTTAGTTAACTGGATCATGTGTTCCCAGAGTCTTGGGCATACAACCGTCTTACCGCAATGAGGAGGCAGTGAGAATCAGCACAATGAAAATAAAGCATGCACCATCTTCTCCAATATTAACAACTGCTCAGAGTACAGGAAACTGAATACATTTCACATTGTAGTTGTTGCAAAGAGATATATAAATTTTAATAGGATCCCATTCTTGAGTTACTTTATTGCTCTGCTCAATTAAATAATTCAGCTCTTACAAGGGTATTATATCATTCATACTCCATTGACTTCAGTGAAGCTTCTTCTGATTTTTCCAGAAAAGGTAACCAGTTCTAAGGAAAAATACTAACTTCCTGTGTAAGGCCGAAGTATCAGCAAGTTAAAAGTAGCAACTAAATATAGTAACCGCTGTATTATTTTTGCAATTCACGCATGGGGAGATTCAGGTTATCACATCATAATTGTTCACACCATTGATATAGGTTTAACTGCTAAGCAGCCTAAGGATGAGGACTATTTAATGTAATGACTGTATTTCCACCACAACTGTAGTGACCTACCTGTTGCACTTTCTTGGGGCATTTTATTTTCAACCGTATCCATCGTAAATTACTGTTACAGAATAAAAGATAGAGATTCTGGATCATCAGATGAGGTTGTGTAGGTGAATTGCTGAAATAGTCATGTTTGTTCATGTATTGTAGCAGGTTATTCCAATACTCACTCACCTTCACGTTTCGTCCCTTAACACACCTTAGCTACTCATTCTCAGTGTAAGAAATGAGTAAAACTGACGACTCCTTGTCTCGGGCACTGACTCTTTGCCCAGAACACTTATTTCCAAAGATCACTCTCAGGCTTTTGCATCTCCTTGTATCTGGCAGTTAAAATAATGATTTCACTCTGCAGCTGGGACCACATGCACGAAGTCAGTCTCCACAACTCAGCTTTCAACCGCTACCTGTTGCACCAAAGTAACCTGATCAGCCATGTTGGCTATCAGAGATATTTGGCTTCATCATCCAATTTTCCATCAGACAAAAATAAACCATTCAGCCTTGATGTGCGGTTAACCGCTTGGGTCAAAAAATGACAATAAGCTGTAGATACTCATATTCCCATGCTATCCAATGCTAACAATACATCACTTAGTTTTCTGATTGAATAAAAGCTGCTTCTTTCAATCTCTCCTTTTTTTACAAACTCACTGCCTCACATGAGCATTACCAACAGCCAGTCTGCTTTCAATTGACATGAAATTGTTAACAGAATGAGCAGATTTCCAGTTTCTAGGAACATCGTCATAATATTTACTTACCTTTGTGCAAATAAAATCGCGTGCATCATCATTGGTGAGACCCTGGGAACCATGCAGACATGTGCACCAATCCAGACCAGGTGCATTGCACTCCTGTGTGAGCTGTACGCTACTCTCCCATGCACTGCTGTGCTCTCTTACGAGGAACCAGGGAGCACAGGCAAGGAGGCAGTGAAGTCTGCACCCTCTTGCAAGGAAGAAATAGTTTCTGTGTTACGCACTACTGAAAGATATTCCCCAGAGAGCTGAGGAATCTAAATGCAGAAAGCCTGACACAAATTACTGTAACTGAGAATCTAAGGCACAGAGAGATTAAAATACCTTGCCGAAAGCCTTTCTGGAAGATCGCATCAGACGTGGAAATGGAATCTAGCTCTCATGAGTGAGTATCAAACACAAGACTTTTTTTTTTTTTCCCCTTTTTTCTTTGAGGTACTAGAAAGTGTAAAGCATTTCCTTATCACCAGAATTTCATAAAGCTTGGCCACTCTGATCACAATACTTAAATCCACATTTTTAAGGACAGAGTGTCCCTTGAACACATACTGGGCTTTAATTTTATTCAATAGAAGCTGCACGTGCATAGATCAGAACCGTACATTAATTGTTACATTTGCAACATTTTAAAACAGATATGCCATGTTAATAGGCCTGCATTTATCTCTGCTATCCATACAAAGAAACAGACACTGCAAACCAAGCCAGCAACAACATTAAAGTATCAGGTATTCATGTTTGGGAATGCACAATATCGACTATTGTATGGAACATAAACCTGACACTATCCAAAAGGGGAAGGGGGTGTGAGAACGTGAGAGCGGTTAACACAACAGTCAGTGTGGTAGATAAACTGGATGCGTAACTCTTGTTCAGTAAGTCCTGCACATGAGAGCTAGCTGGTAGGAAGTGGACTTCAACAGGTAAGGAAAAAGCAATGTACACAGCCTCTAACTACTGAGCTCTGGAACTGGCTGCCACAGGAGCTTGTGGGGGAAGACAGTATCAGCTGGTTCACAAAATGATACACAAATTCATGTCCTAACAGGACAGTAGAAGGACTGGGTAAGTATATACATACACTCCAATGATTCTTGAGAATCTAGCAAAAAAAATGACTGCCCTTATCTACTTTCCGTGGCAAATGTACACTAAGCTAGATGTGTAGTTAGCATACATTTCATCTGTCCCCTGGGGCACCTCTACAGACAGATGTTCCTATCTATATGAGATTTGAGATTTACCTACTGTGGAAGGAGTTCAACCTTGCCTGGGAATCCAGGCTTACATGGTTTTCAAGCAAAATTTCTGGAAGATGATGATGAAAATGGAATTCCTATGTCAACTGAGCCCACAAATGCAATGAAAGCATTAGAAAGAGTGTTCCCTCGGTCACGTACAAACAAGGCTAAACTCTGCAGCATCTATACATTGTTATTTTTCATAATTGGAAAACACCCTTCCCACAACTGCAATTATTTTCTACAGTAAAGAAGTAAACTCATGGGAGAGGCTTTGCATGAGCAGCCCTAATTTGATGAGTTTATTGTCACCTGATCTCTCTGTATACAGGGTGGGGATTTGTACTTTGCTATGTGTGCAGTAATGATTCCATATGTGCCTACACTTCCTAAGTAATTCTTCAAAAAGATTGGAGGGTTTAAGAAGCACAAGCATTTCACTTTTGTGTATGGTTCTGGAACTTGATTTTTTCTAGCCCACAGAAAACCACCTCGAGCCTCATTTTAGACTGCTGTCATAATATTTTCAGGCTCGAGACGCAAGATTTCATTAATTTCTATCCATCAAGATCTGTTCCAACATTAAATAAGACAATCGGAAAGCTACTCATGCGAAGACTACTCTGAGCCAAGACTTCAGGGGTTGGCTTTATTTCAAGCCTTAAAGAGATGTCTAAAAAAAACCCAAAAGAGGAAACCAAAATGCTCAAAATAAAGTGAAAATAATTCAGCTTTGCCTCCTGAGCAACACTTCCCTGCTTCCTATGGAAAGGCTTACTCTGAGAATCCTATATATATTCCTTATCCTGTTCCTTTTATGTATGTGCTTTTCCTTCAATTCGTATGCCTCAAGACTGCTGCTTACAATTTAAGTTAAGCAGTAAAACTAGGATATATGCAGAGCCTTTAAAGTAACCATTTCCCAGTTGTGCTTGTCCACTAAGTCTGTGAAAACACTTGCATTGATTCCACCAGTACTTTTAAAGTTTCATATAAAGCAAAGTGAAACACTAGACTTCTGGAGATCACAGACTAGTTCTCTAGAGAGAACTGTTCTCTAGGTATGCCACAGAAGTCCAAAAGCAGTCAGAAAAAATCCCTCAACCTGCTGGCTATCCTCTTGCTAATGAAACCTGCCACGCAGTTAATACTCATCAGCATATTGCCTTCATGACAACTTATATTCAACTTGTCAACAAAATCCCCGTATCACCACTTACAATCACTAGGCCATCGTAATTTATTTTTAAAATCTAAAAAAATTAACTAAAACTCAACATAGGGAAAGGCCTCATTAAAAGTAATTTTTTAAGACTTCGATATGAATTTGCAAGCTTTTTATTATAGTGTTTTCAGTCATATTTAATGGTTTATGCAAGCTGTTTCTAAACAAGGGATGCACCAGTCCACTAACTCTGCTAAGGACAAACCTCGGCTTCCTCGAGGAAATTACCTAAGCGCTCTGCAGATCACCAGCTGAGAAGTGAAGCGGTGATCTGTTAAGCCTATCATTCCATCCGGCTATGAATACATTACAGGGCAGCAACTGAGTCAATAGAACATCATCTTTTCCTTTCCAAAATTATAAGAAGCAATTATTCACTCCTCCTTTAGCTTTCTTCCTAAGCTGAAATTAACTTATTTCACAGGATCACAGATATTTGTCCCTTTTCTTAAAAGTATTACACTGACTTGTCTGTTAAAAGCTAATGAAATAGTTCTTATTAAACATAGTTACATTTAACATTGTAATCAACACCAAATTCTGAAAAAAAAATTAATTCTAATTTAAAATGTATTTTCCTTTACGTGAAGATAGGCATTAACTCTTTCCTAAAAATCTCATATAAAATATTATTCTGCAAATTTCATGATATAGCCATATAATCTTTATATTATGTTTCATTAAACACCAATAAAATACCAAAACATCATTATGTAGATTTTAAGCCTCCTACCAGTGGACAAGAGAAAAATTAAATCTCCATATAATTTCAAATGTAATCGGTAAATACAATAGGACCCCAATCCAAAATCCACTGATGGAGGTCACAGGAGTCTTCCCATTAACTTCCATGTGCTTTTGGATAAGGCACCAAGATAAATATTAGCAAGTGAAAGGAAGAGAGATGAAAACTTACCCATGAATTCAATTCCCAAATGGTCTGCTATACCCAAGCAAGCATGTAAAAGAAAAAAGAAAAAAAGAGACAGAAATGTTAGAAATAGACCAAAATGTAAATATCCCCTTTATCATCACTGGTAGCATTCAATATTTATACAGCAGAGCTGCAGAACACAATGCGGGGTTGGGGCCCACTGTGTGGGTACTGGTCAAAAAGAAAAGCAGAACTCTGCCCTTCGAAAAGCAATCCTAAAATGGCAAGGTAGGGCACTGAGCTGTCACAGAAGGAAAGTGTATTTGGGGAAGGACACGAACGCCTTTACTCATTATATTTATATTCAACTGAAGTGCCTCAAGCCAGCTACCTACAGGAATTTCATTTTCTCTTCCTCCTGAAACTCCTCTCTCAACATGCTAACTACTATCATTAGTTAGACAAGGTTCTTGCCTTCATTTTCTCTGACAGAGATCAAAACCTAAAGAGATGAATGGCAGGCTTTTACTGAGTTTTGCAGCTCTCGCTACAGCACAGTGGCCACACCTGCACCCAGCATGATTGCATAGCTGCTATCTGTTGTGTAACAGAAAATCTGACTTCAGGAAATCGTTGCCATGTTCCTTACGTAGCCATCTGACTGATATGATGCAATAATTTCAAGACGTTTAGAACTGAAGCAAAAATTTTAATGTTTTTAGCATATTGACTGAATTTACCGCATGGAGTTCAAAACATTTCAGGACCCTTTTTCGACATGAGAAATTAGGATATGACAGATGTTTTAGTGTACAGTAGATTTACATTTATATAAAACACTTACTAATTTTAAGTTGATAATAAGTATGTTTAAGTTGATACGTGATTATAGAACAACAACCTCTCCATCCTGCAGGGACAGAGCAACAGAAAAAATGCTAACTGGCTTTTCAGAACTGAGTGTATAAGGAGTAGTAGCTTCAGGTCCAAACTGAAACTGCAGAAGGCCAGATGTTCAGAAAGGCTGCAGAACGCAATTCTCTTCTACCTTAGACTTGAAATATTTTGCTTTTCCGTGGGAAGTAATAATTTGCATTCTGAAGAACAAAGAAGGATTTTTTTTTTTTTCTGAGGAAAATGCAGTATTTCCCTTTTAAATATAATAAAAGCAAAATATTTTAATTGCATTTGTCTTCCTTTCAATTTATAGTCACATTTCCTTAATACAGAACAGAATAATGCATGATTTTGCCACAGTTTCCAAGAGCAGTGTGTGCAGAGAGGAAGGAAGTAGGGAAGGAGCAGGAGGGTTACAAGAAAGACAGAGCCAGGCTGATGTCTTGGCTTGTGCTTGGAGCTGGGAGGTACTACTGCGAGCTGTGTGAAACACTCGGTCCCATTAACTAACGTACTGCAACTTTCAAAAGTCCACTTAAGAACTAGACAGCAAAGTTAAAAGGTCTTCCAACATAAGCAAGCAGTAATTGTAAACACTTTATCATACGAATTGTCAGCTCTGGTACCTGTGATGGGAACATGAAATATTTGGGTTTCTGTTGAAAATGCTGGGAGTGATTCACCTTTTGCAACCCTTCAGTCCTTCCAGAAAGCATCGAGCATCAGCTTGCTCAGTTCACTTAGCATACAAATCTCTATAATAGTTGCTAAACTCCCCATCTGTCTTCATGCAGAAGACACAATATGCATTTCAAAAGGAAAGAACATAAGATGATGCTATGTGGTGTAAATACCTTATTAGCATGGTGTTAGGACAGGCGTATTATGCAAGTCTAGTGACACCCAAATGAATCATTCTTTTGGTGTTAAATACGTAACTCAAAACCATACATATATGTATTCCACATTACAGTCTTGTAATCTGTATTCTTGCAGTCATGTACAAGCATGACGTACAAACATCCCTGGTACATCTGACACAGGAATGTAATCTTTGTAAGAGCATGAGATCAGAAATATCAAAAGTGCATTCAACATACTATATTCACAGATATTTGTAACTTGGGTTTTTTCCTCTAATTTTCTGTACCTATGCAATCTGCAAATATTATCTGTGTGCAACTCACACCTTGCATCCTTCTGTAAACAACATCAAGATACAGTCAACAACTGCTTACTTTAAAAAATGTTAACAGAGATCAAAGCACCGTAATCCGGTCTCCAAGGAGCGAAGGATATTCACACATGAAGCAAGATCATGCAATATCATCTTTTTAAGTTTATGTAGAACAGCTGAAAAAACAATTCTCCTAACTGGGCTATAGACATTCTCTACATGTTTTCCATTTGCAGCCTGCAATCTCCTCACTGAGTTCACCAACACAGTGAAAAGCCACTTTCGCAAAAAGTGCATACAAAATACACCTCTCCTTTAAAAAGATGGAAAAAAAGCATTCTGGTTCATCTTTGAGAGGCTTGTACGCAAGTGAGAGTCAAGGCTATCTGTAGCCTTCCCAGGAAACGTGTTCAACTGTAGAGGGTAGAAAACATGTCAGGTTATTTATTTTAAATATCTCATGTGCCTGGAAAACAACTTCAGCAATCAGCATAATATATATTGCTGACAAAGCTGATTTACCCAGGTTATGATGAAAGCATATCTAATAGGATAAACCTTTACAGTAAAATATCCAAGCTGCCACTTTCTATCATCAAGCATAGTTCAACAAGCTCTGTGAGCAGCTATCTGGGAACAGAAAATAATAAAATTATAATTCTTGTGGGTTTAGCGCACGCTGGCACTGGTGCAGCCCTCTTGCCCCACTGCCGTGGCACATGTACACTGGCAACCCCTCGTGTTTGGGGAACGGGCGCTGCGCCAGAGCCAGCACCAGCCAGGAGGTGGCCGGGCTGGGAGCCAGGCTAAGCCCGCTGGCTGCACAGTGGGTAATGCCACAGGTGACAGCGGCACCGCAGGGACTATACGTTGCAAACAAGACTTCCACGCCATCAGGCAAATACTGCTCAAACGCAGCAAACCATGGTTGGTGGTTTGGTCGTGTCCCCCCCCCTTTTTTTTTCCCCCTCCCCTCCCTCTTTTTACAACTGCAAAAAGACAGTTGTAGCACAACCATTCTCCATGTCCTTCCCCTCGCTCCCTGGTTTGTGTCAAGCCTCTGTGTTTAAAAAAACAAGAGACGTTCCGATCCCAGAAACAACAGCACTACCTGGGCTGCTCGGAGACTTCAGAAGCAAAAGGGTAAAAGGGTAAAAAAAAAAAAAAAGAAAAAAGAAAAAAAAAATCCTCCTAAGAGCCTGAATGTACTTGTACCCTTTCTCTTCCTTTTCACTGCAGAAATTCAGCTGCACTCACAAGTTATCAAAACCCAAGCCTTGCAACTTGTTTTCCTCAATACAAATATGGCTCCTGCAGCAATGGCGTTTACCAAAGCGTTCAGCATATTGAATCAGGGACACAAGGCAAGGAAAGGTGTTAGAAGAAATGTCAGCAGTCATTAATCATAGCTGTTGTTTGGGTCTTATTGTTTTCATCCTTACAAGCTGTTTACTCCACTAGCTACAGGAAAAAAACCCAAACCAAATCAACAAAATACCCCCCCCCCCCAAAACTCAAATCCCACATCTTTGCATCTGAAAAAAATTAGAAAAGGCAAGAAAATGACTGCTTCCAACCCCCAAGCCCGTATCTGAGGTGGCCCCTGCCAAAGGCCGCCTCCCAGGCCCACACACACCTTTTCGGAAGGCAGAAAGCGAATGCTGGCTCTCTTGGAGTAAAGCCTTTATACTGCAGCTTGCCCTTTCCAGCAGAGGAGTGACTGGACTCTCATATAGGTAAAAGGGGTCAGAAACCTCCCTGCTAGAAATGTAGCAGCAAGACAAGTCCTCAGGGAGCCCAGGGCTGCTTCTCCCCCCCTTGCACCCAGCGCACACCAGTGGCGGGGAAAGGAGGGATGGGGAGAAGTACGTGGAACACGTTACGACCATCATCAGGCTGCCCCTTGGCGACCAAGCATCAGTCCAGCGGTTACTCTCACTTCCACTGCTGTGGTGAAAAGGAACAATTTTGTAAGCTCCATTTTGGAGATGGGTTCCCCCCTCTTAACAACGGCAAGAAACTCTCCCAGCAGTTCCACGTGAGTGACAGGCATGGCACCGGGAACTGCACAGTGGGGGGAATGGGAGGGTAAAGCGAGCTGTGCTGGTGACCTAAGATTGAGCCAAACACAAAACCGTAAAGTATTGACCCCTGACATGCCACGGCGTAACAAAGGAGTGTTATATTCCTATACAGTTGTAATATAGAAATGATAAATGGCCTGCAGAACACTTCCTCGGACACAGCAAGTGCAATGCCAAGTAATTCACCATCAAGCAATGCAGTTTCTTTAAGGACTGAGTTCAACAAAAATGCGTATGAGAGCTATTAATGTGCTGAAGCATGGGCACTGCTCCACAAGATGGGGTCATTAACCAAATAATGCGACTGTATTTTATTTTTGTTATTGTGATTTCTTCTTTCTTTCTGGTATTGTTATGTTCTTAGGAACTAATATATTACTCAGACAGGAAGATTATTCACTTTTATATTTTATTTTATGAATATTTCTGTATTTTGTTGTTGATGTGGGAAAAATACTGTGCCTTATGGTCCTTGCACTATGTGAATTTGTTGCTAGTATTAAAGCCATTTTAATTTATACTTTATGAATACATAGACACCTGGGAATACTTGATAACAAGCAGAAGAGAAGGTAAATTTGCACTCACTAATGGATTGATTTATTAGTGCTTCACATAGAACATGCAGCCTTGTGTCTGGATTGTGGTTTGCTGGGGCTTTTTTCTTAGTCATATTAACATGGAGATTTTTCCCCAGTTAAAGACAGGTTTCATTATCCCAGGTACATTCTAAGCTACGGTATGAACAGGAATATAAACTCAACATGTAAATCTCACTGATTTATAGAAGAAAAATCTTGGACATGAAAATATTCATTGTAGACCACTACAGACATTTTAATCTGTTCTAAGGATAGGTTGACTTTGGCATGAAGGAGACAGCTTTAAGAAATCAGTACAACAGCAAAGTATTTTTCTTTGCAAATGAAATTTATCTGTTGCAATAAACTCATAAGATTTGTTAAATTGTCCTTGGTAGATTATTGTCTTGAACAGAAAATGCAACATGATAATATGCTGCAAGCTACCTTGGGACAGCTCAAGTACTCTGAACAGATTATCTAGCTAGAAGGAACAGGACAAAGTTTAACTCTTGGGTGTTAGACTGATCAAACTTGGTCTGAAATGAAGAAAAATCCTTCCATTCAAAAGGCAGCTAGATTAGGATACTACCTAAACATACAAACTGCTGGTGTCTTATCCGTTATTATGTTTGACAGCACGCAGTTATCAGCCTATTTGTGTATTTAATGAAGCTAAAACTAACTGGTTACATACAAATATATGAAAGCGCATTATTTTTTGAATCCTCAAGTATATTATTTTTTGGTGCCTCATTTTGCATGTGAGCACAAAGAGTTATGGGACAAGGGATTTCTCTATTCAGTCGAAAGGGTACATTGTTCCTGTTTTCTCTTTGACATCCACAGGAGGTTATCAGACATAGCAAACTGGCCAAATGCTTTCAGAGGTTGGCTTGTGGTTTTTTTCAGCATCAGAAAGAAAAAGCACCAGCATGTATTAATGTATTTTACAAATCTCAGTTATTAGAAAGCACAAAATTTGGTTTTGTTGTTTGTTTTAGAGAGATTCTGGTGATTTGTTTCTGTAATTAATTTACACAAAAGTGCTCTTCACAACATTTTTTTGGGGGGTGGAAGAAATTATTGGGATGGGTCAGGGGAATCAGAGACATAAAAACAAGACAGTTCAACTATTGATTTTTCAAAGCATCTTCACTGAAAGACATGATAGAAATGTCCCTCTGTAGGACATTTAAAAATGGACCAAACTAAATCCTGAGAATGACTTTGAATAGACTAATACCTGCTGCCTTCTTTTACTCTCTCTGAAAAAGAGGATTATTAAAATTTTTCCAAAAGTAAAATTTCCCTGGCAATACGTCGGCTGTTCACTACCTGTTAGCTGGTGTAATAGTAAGTATACAGAATATATCAGTAATTTGCCCCATCTATGTCAAGACACAGTGATGAAAATCATCAACACACACATCCTTTACAAGATACTTAAGTCAGTTTTCAATGAAATTAGAAATCACCCTTACAGAAATTGGTAACAACTTAAAAAAGAAAGAGGGCCATAAATCTACAAAAAACTTCGCAATTTGATGTATTCTCAGTATAAACAATGATAGAAGATTTATATTCTCAGTTTATATAGATAGGATTAATTTTATTTTAAACCAAATTAAAATCCTCAATCCGCAAAAATAAACATTGAAGACAACATCTAGCGGTTAATTGTTTTTTCCATTTCTTTTTAAAGAAAAAAAAAAAACCACAAAGGAGGAGAAAACCTAGACTTTCTGTGGGTATTTGTATGGCTCTGGAGAGGCTATAGCATAGCCTCAGAACATAACCCCCCACACACCATCAATTCCATAACAAAGCAACATTTGAAAAACATCCAGCAAAACCTGTCGTTATATAAATAATACACAGTGCTGAATAATGGAATAAACTATTGATTTTCTTTCTCTTTGAATGACAAAAGCTTGTAGCTGTGGTTTATACCACCAAAGCTGAAAGACTGATTCTAACTTTTGAAAATAAGTACTAGCAATGCTCCCATCTTCACAGGTTCAAGACAAGTTGGAAATTTCAACTACTTACCTAATCTGCAGCATGCAGGCTCAGAGGATTAAGCTTGCCTCTTCTCTATCATTTTTAAGACCTTAAATTATCATCTCTACAGCTAAGAGACTAAGTTACTTCTCTTTCAGGCACTATGTCGGATTTTAATGAAGATGTTTAGTCTCATCAAACAATGTAAGCAATCTCTACTGATATCCACGATATTGTAAATCAGTGCAGATTTTAATCCTAGGTTAATTCTTGTTACTATAGCTATAAATTCAGCGGAGCAAATAACATGTCTTCAATTTCAAATCTATGAATAGCCTATTGAAATTACTCCATTCAACTTAATAAATGCCTGAAGAACGTGTTCAAGAATTTTACCAGAGCCAGGCCACAATGCTTAGTGTTAAGTGTCAGCCAAATGCAGCAATGCTTTATTCTTCTCCGAATAACTCATTGTTTTCATCAATGAGAAGAGAGAGCAAGTAAATGTTAGATGCTGCCGCTACATGAAGATATATTTTTGCTTATTTACTTAACATTCATAAATGAACAGAACTGCTCAACGCATATAAGGACTTTAATTCATCCCAGTATATCAGCGTGTAAACAGTAAGTCCACACAGAATGCTTTGTCTCCAGTCAGACGACTTGAAGATGCTTTCTTATTTTATTTGCTAAAAATGTAATGCTGTTTCCATGAAAATTAGTGACTACATCAAATGAAAATGAAGCTGCCCATATAGAGCCTCACAGCTCATGGTGACAAGGTTATTTTTGAAGTTTTCTGTAAACGTAAGTTGAAAATGATAAACCAATGTGATCACTCTGAGATTGACTCCCCTGCCCCCGCAATGAGACTGCAGTAAACATTGCACATTATATCCTGGTTACTTGATTACTGACGCTAGCATCAACTGTTACAACCAATGATTATGATAGATATTCCTAGAAAAATCAAGATTTCTCTGATATTCTGCAGGTTTGACAGATCAGTAAAACCCTGTATTAGCATTGTAACTGCAAAGAATGTAGGGTTTTTTTGTTCCTGTTCATTACTGAAGCCTATCATCTCCTGTAAAGTTCCTTTTTTTTTTTTTCTCGGCTCCATACATCACACTTCTTTTATATTGCCATCTAAAAGTCCAACCTCACATAGCAGGATCTCTGACTGTGCTAAGAACTACACAAAGACAAAACACTGATGTAGTTATTTGACCTACTTTTACAACTCTGAACTCTTTTCCTGGGCTTCTGCAGCAACTATGACAATGACTACACTTGTCCCACAGTCACAGTCAAATAGTAGGTGATTACAGCACTGTCACAACTGAGGAACCATCAGGAGAATTAAGCTATTGAGCAACATATTCTTCTGTCCTTCTCCGTGTCATTAACACAATGGTTCCTGCAGAGCCGAGACTCGCACTGCATAAAATCCCGGTCCCACCTCTTAGGGCTGCTCCAGGTTTGCACAGCGGCATCACGCTGCCTCTGCAGATGGGCTTGTCTTTATCTGCAGGAATGCTGGTGACTGGGTTTGAACATATTTATCTAAGTTGAGCTTAGGTGTCTTAAGTCATTAGGCACTTCTACTGAATTTCAGTAGCAATTGGCACGGTTAGTCATGCAGAGCCCTTTGAAAAGGCCAACCTCTACGCTGGAGAAACTGGTCCTCTCCCACCTGTGTTGTGACAAGGTCTCATAAAGCTAGATAGGAGAGGGGAGGGTAATCACATTTTTTGTCAAAACCCAGAAAAACTTACAAACTGTACCCCAAAAGCATATTCAGTACTTTCAAAACATATGGTCTGGAAAGTTTTTGGAACCGTGTATGAATTAGATCCTTTATCTTGTCATAGGCATGAAAAAGTGCACTAGACTGCAGTGTTCTGTGGGAGAAAGAATCCTCTTCTGGTTAAATAAATGACGCAAAATGTCTATTAAGGTGGAATAAGTCTATGAGTTTCTTAGAAATTACTGTAGGGATTTTTGCACTGTTATTTCCAAATGGGTATTTGATAATATGGGTCTGTAAAATATAACCAGCCTCACAGAAACATTAAAGGAATTGCTAATAGCTCCCTCATCTTATGAACATATGACATCTAATAAACATTTCTCATGCTAAATGTTACTTTATTCCTTCCACAGATCATTAAGCTGTCCTTCACTTGACTACTACAGGAAAATGTTTCAGATGCAATCGTGTTTACGGCTCTCTAAAGGCACAGAAAATTTTGTAATTTTTTGTCAATTTCTTAAAATCTAATTACTTTCTTCAACTTCAGGACAAGGAATGTACATCAATTTGTGAAAAAAATATAGCTTTATTCCCTAACGCATCAAGTAATTTAGTTCTACTGCAGTTAAAAGACAAACCGGCAGCAGCAGAGTACAGGTATTTACACCAAGATTTTTACAATATTGACTGAAAGTTTTAATGGCTGTGAATTATACATCTCTAATGACAAGAAAGCTGCCATATTTATTTATATCCATACTTAGCTGCCTAGATAACTGGTCTGAGTTTTCCACAAAAGGACTCAGGAGACTCAAAGATGTGGGATTCTCAGAACTTTTTAGAAAAGATACTGGTTTTTATCTGCCTTGATTTGCGAAAACTACATTTCTTTAGGCATCCAATTTTGACAATAGTAACCATATTTGCTGTACACAGCAGACACTTTCTTAGATTGTTTCATTTTAAATAACGTAGAATGTAGCAAGAGAATTATTTGCACTTACTCTGATTACTCTGTGCATGTGTCTCACGCATTGTGTAAGTGCTGCCTTACGCAGCAGCATTACTGAGCCTCGTTTTCAGTAGTCCCATTTTTCAGGCTCAGACGATGATAAAAGGGCATGAGCTTTAATCAAAAGCTTCTCAATGTTTGTGATACTTGCTGCCTTATGGGCTTGCTGGCCTCCTGTGCAATAGGTACTCCTGTGTGTCAGGAGTCTCTCAACCCACTTTCCTGAATCCTGAAAAGTTTATTAACACCAAGATCTCCAGTGCTCTTCCCAATCTTACTGAGAGTCCTTTCTCTAGGAAACCAGGCATGGAAGTCCCTTTACACCTCAGATCCAGCTGCAGGTAAGCAATCCACACATACGTGGTGCTTAAAACAGTTTTAAATAAAAGAGGTTGTTCTCAGCTACATATGTCTCCCCTATTTAGTGAGGAAGAAGAGAAGCATCTCTCTTCTTTGTTATTTCTTTCAGTTTCACAGGGCCATACACTTGAAAACTTTAAAGAATTTACTGCAGTGAACTTTATCAGAAAACACAGCATTTGTCCAACATCTCTTACGATTCAGTGGAGGAAATACCAAATGCCAGTTCACAAAAATACTCCCATTACTGTGCAATTCTGCCATGTCTGCAAGAAGGTAATACATATAGCAAGGGAATGACTCCAAATTGAGGCACATCTCTCCTTTTTTCCAATGCTAACTCCCTCTTTAATCATTTTACAACTCAACTAATAGGGTTTTTTTTGTCTTTTTTATTTATTTTTTTTTTAAAGCTGCTGCATGTTCGTTGGCTGTCATGGTGTGCAAACCATGCACACACAACATGGCTTGCACTGCATTTATGCAGTATGTGGTACTAAACATTAGAAGGACAAAAGTTCAGGTGTGTAAGTAGCTTGGTAGAGAAACTAATGGGTTTTATTTTTGGTTTCTTTTTGTACCTGGGAAATGTCTATCAAAAAACTTTGCCATTCCACCAAAATATTTGAGCAGTTGAGTACACACAGACGCTTAAGGAGATTATTTTACTATATAGTGTTTTCTGATTCAAGGAAAGGCTCCTTGAAGGACAGTAACACTTCAGTACTTCAATTTGAGGGCTCTCTCAAGTCACCTACCAGATGCCTTCCCCAAACCCTGTCCCGTGACATTGGTGCCTTGTATGAACAGTCATAATGGAAATATACTGGTCATTGTCAGCCTGCTTATGGTATCAAACCACAAACAGCAGATGGGAGCAGAAGAGCTCTGTTTTTCTCCAAGTTAAAATCCCTTCTTGGCATCTGGGAATAATTTGTTCAAGCTACTCAATACTAAGCGCAGTATGCTGGAGAAGCACACTGATTTGGACAATGGCTCTGCAGTGTACAGAGCACTGTGTCTGAATCGCAGGATTTTTGAAATGAGATGGTAAGATGAGTTATTTGTCGAGATGTGAAAACTAGAGTTGAGGTATATTATCAAGGCACCAAGGAAAGGTACCTCTTACCTGGAGCTGTAACAGTTCAAATGGTGCCATTTCTATTTGATTGTGGGTGTTGGCACACATGCCCTGACAACATCAGACTAACTCGTGTTTATGAACCCACAGATAGTATAATAAATAATTCCCCATACCATGCAGTCAGATATAGTACATGCAAATGGAATCACGGCTTTTTTCCATGCCTAAGCTGCCTTCTTTATGGAAAGTTTATGGAAATACATTCTGCTTAGAAGCTATTAGCTAATAATGTAAACAAACAAGTAGCAGCAAAAATGGATGGCAAAAAATGACCATCAGATCTTCCTCACAGTGTTTAAGCATTTTATATAATTTTGGATACATGACATGAATTTATGACTTCTGATATGTAGGCAACAATCTGAAAAATTATTTAATTGCTATTATGTTTGAATATTGTAGGTGTTCAAATTCTTTACTACTATAAATACATTAAAACAACATTAACTACTGTAAATACACGTAACAAAGTAGTCTAAAAATATTAATGTTTGGGATGGATAATATGACTCGTCCATGAGATTTGAAGCAGACATAGGGCTATGATAAAAAGATTTATTAGCTGCTATCAACTGCAGTAAAACCCAGCATATTGGAACAAAAGCGTATGAAGTGCACATAACCCAGAATCACCTACAGCCAGAGCACAAAATTAAAGCTGCTGTTTGCCCTCGTGTATATGGTGATACACTGCAATTAATTTTTATGAATATAATGTAAGAATAGTGCCAAAGTACCCTGTATATAGAAATATTAAACTCATTGAACGTAATCACTCTGTCAGAGCCATTCAAACAAATGAACTGCTTGTGTACGGATCAGATGCAAACCAAAACAACCAGAATGGTACTTATATGCTGATACCTGCAGCACTGGTGGTTTACATCTGGCCACTCAAGCCAACTCAGAAATTACTGCAGCACCCCACAGAGAGCAGCATATGAAAAAAAAAAAAAAAAAGTAAAAAGGAGGAGAATTAGTTCTGTGACCTTCATAAACACGAACCATTATTTAAAAGCTAGGCAAAGCAGTTTAGATGAATGTGGAGCTCATTTGTTAAAAGACTTCACAGAAAAAGGCAACGCATAGCCAGTAGGAAAGATTGGAAGAGCCATTACAGCCTGCCCTTTGCAAGACACCTCAGTGACGCCTGTGCTTTGGATGATCAAAGTGCACTTTTTTCTTTCTTCTTGTTTCTCCTCCATAACACAAACATTTAGGGGCCTCAAAGAATTTAATAGTTCCCAATGAATCTCACAGAACATTGCCCCATTAAAGGTCTTTTTCATTCCAGGTTTAAGATACAACTTTATCCTACATTCAGTTAGATGTTAACAATATTAAGGAATTCAGTGTTTCCCTTGTAAGACCTTTCTACTAGGGCATAAATTATTTTGACAAACAAAACAGGGCAAAAGGAAGGTCTGGATTCTTTTCCAGTACAGACAAACTAGGTATATCGGTAAGTAAATGAGTTCTGTAGGATGGTCTAGAAGACAGAAATAAAATAAAAAAAATAGTGTTATAACCTACTTAGGGCTTTTCTGTTTTGTTTTGGTTTGTTTGTTTGTTTTAAATCAGTAGGGCTTTGCTCAGAGCAAAGCTGTGAGCTTAAGTCAAAACTTTTTACTTCTCCATGGGCTATTCAACTTCCATGAATTATCAGCGTGGAAACGGGAGTCTGCCTTTTCCATGTCGTGGTTTAACCGGAGCCGGCGACTAGGCGCCACTCAGCCACTCGCTCACTACCCCCACTCCAGCGGGATGAGGGAAGAGAATTGGAGGAAAAAAAAACCCAACAAAAACTCGTGGGTTGAGATGAAGATGGTTTGATAAAACAGAAAAGGAAGTGAAAATAACAATAATAATAGAATGGACAAACCAAGTGATGCAGAGTACAATTGCTCACCACCCACTGACCAGTGTCCAGCCCACCCCTGAGCCGCAGCGCCCCCTCGCGACCTCCCCCAGTTCGTATACTGGGCATGACGTCACATGGTATGGAATACCCCTTCGGCTCATTTGGGTCAGCTGTCCTGGCTGTCCCCTCCCAACTTCTTGTGCACTCCCAGCCTCCGCTGGCAGGGCAGTATGAAAACCTGAAAAGTCCTTGACTTAGTATAAACACTGCTTAGCAACAACTGAAATGTCAGCGTGTTACCAACGTTATTCTCATCCTAAATCCAAACCACAGCACTAGACCAGGTACTAGGAAGAAAATTAACTTTATTCCAGCCAAAACCAGGACACCATGCTTTGCTCTACCTTTGCACCTTACTTCACAACTTGAGCAACTCACGAGTTCTGCAAAACAGGTCAGCCAACACAGCAGACAACATGCTGCTGGGCGGTTATGGCTCTGCAAGGACTGACCCAGCGCAACTGCAATTCAAGTGCAGGGTAAACACTGTCATACACACGCTGCGGAGGGCAGGTAAATACCTAGGTGGGATTAAAATGTATTAACTGTTCCTGTACTGTTCAAAGCATTTGTATCTCTAAAAAGTAAGTATAAAGCAAATATAGAAAACATCTGTTTTTTCTCTCATCATTGGTGACTTAGAGCCAGGAGTATGGAAATCACGTTTACATGAGATGTAAATGAATTTCGAACCAAGGTCTGTACAACAAGAAAATGAGTGAACACTACTACAGCTTCATCTGATACAGTCTTTGGATAATCTGCTACCCAGATGAAATGAAGTTTTGCCCCTTGTGTATATGATCACAAGGTAAGAACTATTGCATCTCACATGTAAATTCCAATAAAATCTCTAGAAAACATTACAAGCAACTTCTAGCAGAAATACGGGATACCTTACTGAAAGGTCTTCTCTTTTTAGCAAGTCATAAAACCAGAGGTCTATATGACCCAACAAGAAGAAAATGCTTTCAAATTTGTCGTGGTTTAACCCCAGCCACCAACTAAGCACCACGCAGCCACTCACTCACTCCCCCCCCATCCAGTGGGATGGGGGAGAAAATCAGGAAAAGAAGTAAAACTCATGGGTTGAGATAAGAACGGTTTAATAGAACAGAAAAGAAGAAACTAATAATGATAATGATAACACTAATAAAATGACAACAGTAGTAATAAAAGGATTGAAATGTACAAATGATGCGCAGGGCAATTGCTCACCACCTGCTGACCGACACCCAGCCAGTCCCCGAGAGGCGAATCCCTGCCCCCCCCTTCCCAGTTCCTAAACTAGATGGGACGTCCCATGGTATGGAATACCCTGTTGGCCAGTTTGGGTCAGGTGCCCTGGCTGGGCATGAGAAGCTGAAAAATCCTTGACTTTAGACTAAACACTACTAAGCAACAACTGAAAACATCAGTGTTATCAACATTCTTCACATACTGAACTCAAAACATAGCACTGTACCAGCTACTAGGAAGACAGTTAACTCTATCCCAGCTGAAACCAGGACAAAATTACAAGAGAAATACATAATATATCAGCATTTCAGAGGGAAAGTAAACAATCCTGCTATCTGTGCACATTTTTATTTTATTTTTGCTAAATGAAACTGCATCATGAATTCATTCATTTACGAATACAGTTACACTGACCACAGCAAGGTGGTGAAAGCTCTGGATTATCAAATGGACTTGCACTTTATCCGCCAATGCAGCCTGCTAAAAAAGGAGGCACAAACTGGCAGCTGACCTCTCAATTGACAAGACCATAGTTACTGGGCTGGGAGCCTACATGGAAAATTCCTATTTTGCGGTGGCAATATTACAGAACAAACAGTTATAAAAGTGTCAGGTGCACTGTAAAATGTTCACAAAGCTTAATACAGCGAAGACAAAAAGAGACAAAGACACACTTCTATTGTGATTTCCAATATATTTACACTTCACTTGAGGGTCAGAATTTCAGGTACAGAATAAGATCAGGTAGGAAAATTGACCTGAAGGATGGCAAAAAAGGTGCCAATGTTGACTGGCCCAATTTTCCAGTGCCTGCTCCAAACGCCACTGAAGTAGAATTGCTGCTGACCTGAGATGAAAACTGTGATTTCGCAGCAAACTTTGGGAAGCCGAGTCTGTTAAGCTAGGTCTCATAAAATTTTTTTTTTTAATTTTATTTTATTTTACCTGTATATGGTCTCAAAACTGAGAAGTCCAGCTATCGCCTGTTTTTCCTCTAGTTACATATCTATTTTACTGTCATGTTGGTAGCAAGATTGAGAAGGAGCTTTTAAAGGGGCTATAATCATTGAGAAAGGCAAGTCCCCTTATGATGCCATGAAGAGGTGAGACAGCAGTGAAAAAGACAGCCTAAGGTTTGTGTTCAGTGAGTAAATCACACCCGCATCACCACCCTAACCCAAATTCATTAATCAGATTGTTAAACAAGCTACTTTTTCTTTGGAGCATGTATGTGTCCGTTAACAGCAGGAAAGAGAGGTCTAGAATATGCTTCTGACCCAAATCCTCCCTTTTCCAGAACACTGGAAGAAGGGGGAATACTGCTCTTCAGAGGAGCTGTAAGGCTCTGGCAAAATAGGATCTGTATTTTCTGGGACTCTGGCTGCAAATCTTCCCAGTCAGCTGTTCCATTCATCACATTTACCAGAAGTGGTCTTCTTCCCTAAAATGCTGTACAGAATAACAATCTCATCCTGCTGTTTCCTCACTCCATTACATCCAATGTGGTCTGATATCTGTGTCACAGAAGGGACCGTATGCTGCTTCAGCTGGCAGCAGCATCAGAAACAGGTATTTACATTTCAGAGTAGCTTTGCAAAGAATGAGTAAATATCCTAGAAATAAACTGATATAAATGAAAAAGTATGTCCTACTATTGCTGTAATACTATTACCTCTATCACGTATGCAGATGTATTGGGTTTGCATGGCAAGGTTTTGGTAGTGGGGGGCTACAGGGGTGGCTTCTGTGAGAAGCTGCTAGAAGCTTCCCCCATGTCTGACAGAGCCAATGCCAGCCGGCTCCAAGATGGACCTGCCGCTGGCCAAGGCCAAGCCCATCAGTTATGGTGGTAGTCTAGGATAACAGATTTAAGAAGGGAAAAAAGTTGCTGGGGCACAGAAACTGCAGCCGGAGGGAGGAGTGAGAAGATGTGAGAGAAACAGCCCTGCAGACCCCCAGGTCAGTGCAGAAGGAGGGGGAGGAGGTGCTCCGGGTGGCGGAGCAGAGATTCCCCTGCAGCCCGCGGGGAAGACCATGGTGAGGCAGGCTGTCCCCCTGCAGCCCAGGGAGGTCCACGGTGGAGCAGATCTCCACCTGCAGCCCCTGGAGGACCCCACGCCAGAGCAGGTGGGTGCTCGAAGGAGGCTGTGACCCCGTGGGAAGCCCGCGCTGGAGCAGGCTCCTGGCAGGACCTGTGGATCTGTGGAGAGAGGAGCCCACGCTGGAGCAGGTTTTCTGGCAGGACTTGTGACTCTGCAGGGGACCACGCTGAAGGACTGCAGCCTGTGGAAGGGACCCACGGTGGAGCAGTTCCTGAAGAACTGCAGCCCGTGGGAAGGACCCATGTTGGAGAGGTTCCTGGAGGACTGTCTCCCATGGAAGGGACTCCACACTGGAGCAGGGGAAGAGTGTGAGGAGTCCTGCCCCTGAGGAGGAAGGAGCGGCAGAGACAAAGTGTGATGGACTGATCGTAACCCCCATTCCCTGTCCCCCTGCGCTGCTGGAGGGAGTAGGTAGAGAATTCGGGAGTGAAGCTGTGCCTGGGAGAAGAAGGGAGGGGTAGGGGGATAAAAATAAAGTTTTTTTCAGACAGGTTTGTGAAGAATTCAGTATTTTGCCTTAATATCAGAGAACATTGTCAGCAGCAACAAGGAAGACAGGCATCCTCAAAAGAAAACAGTTGCCCATTGCAAACTGTAGTCCCCTCCTTTTTTTCAGTAGCTGCACACTACATATAACTAACTTTCAAGAATATTTTAAGCTGAAAAAGCAGCTGTCTCTATTTTTCATTTGCCAAATGCACTTGCCATTGAGGATTAGTGATTTTCTTCCCTTAAATAAAACATTAAAGAGAGGTTAACACATGGTTAAAAACATATTTAGGCACCTAAATAACTTTGTAAAATACAAAACCCAATAGCTTTACCTTTGCAAATCAAAGCTGAAGTCACTTTCAAAATGGAAACCAGGCGTCTTAGGCTTTCCTGAAAATGTTATTTCTTTGGGGTAATATCTACATTGTAAGGGAGACAAGTGACTCTTAGACCTAGCCTTACATTCACACATTCAACTAGTCAGCAGAAGGTATACCTGCATGTAGTTATTGCAGCATGGAAGAACCACCACACATGAATTATCTTAGTCTAGGAACACCTTGTGGTCTTGCAGCTGGTTCTTTCATGACATTGCCATTATTGCTCATGCTAGGTAGATCAGGTTAGCTTGGAGACACCTAGATTTGCTATGAGATACCTAGATTTGCTATGAGAGATCCATTTTGCTGAGACAACTACTCCTACTTTTGCCAAACATTTTCATTAGCAGAAAGCTAGCAGGGCACCAAAAGCTGAAGTCTGCATACTCACATGTGGAAAATTTCTACAGCGGTCCAGCAACCATGGCAGGAAAAAGGCAGTGAATCTGAGTCACTTGTACTATCATACTATTATGTTGACCAGATGAGATCTTAAACATGTCTTAGGCTCTGAGGTGCAGAACCTGATTTTTCTAACATGTAAGAATTTTCTTTTGATTTTCAGTCTAAATTCACGCTGCACCAATTTAAACCCATTAATTCTTGTGCCAACATATCTTTCAGCTTCAATCATTCTTATCTTTCCTTTATATTTATCCACTTGACTTATTTATAGACCCAACAATATCTCTCTGACATATTTCCCAGGCTGTCATTCTATACAGCTGTAATTTCCAGACAGACATTGGAACGTCTGTCAATTACCGTACTGGATCAGCAATCTATTCACTCAATGGTGTTCAAATACTTTAAAAAAAACTGATCACTGCTCCTACCATCACTTCCTATATTCCTATATTCCTATAAAACAGCATGTGAAAAGAGCAAAAACCATACCAGGTACCTATTGGTGCTGCCAGAATCACCAGAAACGAAACAAAAAAACCCCCATTGAACAAGAATAAAAGAGGTAAAAAGCTTTGACTAGCACCTTTGAGTCAGAGTCTTCAAGGGAGAGGAAAATACAAGATCTGCCACCGAAAGCGCAATTTCTTCCCAACAGGTACATTAAGCACTGTGCTAGCTGGCACGGCTGCTTGCTCCACTACTGGTCCAGCTGTGAGAAAACTGTCATAATGAATCTGGAGATTTTCCTTGAATCCCTTTTGCCTAGGAAGAAAATTTCTGCCCCACTAACTGGATTTTATCTAGAATTATCAAATTGAGAGAACATTTTTAATACAGAAAATGTGTTCCCATCATATTTGTGTGACAACTTCCAGATAAAATAAATCAAAACAGTTCATGATCTAACTCTTTTCCATAACAAAGTTTTGCACCAAGAAAAAATTTTCAGAATAAAATTATTTTGGTTTTAGAATGGAATATAAAATTCAAGACAGAGGTCTTAAGGTTGCATTTCTGAAAGCAACTTTTACAAAATCATGTTGTGATAATTACAGGTTATATATAGGTTATATTCAAGAAATGTAGTCATATCCTGTGCTTTCATCTGTCTTTTGTGTAGATGATAAACACTGCTGCACAAGACCATCATAATATAAATAATTTTTTCTTTATGACTTTTATTTCTTATTTTTGCTAATGCTGTTTAGGTTTTTTTGGACAACTTACAATAATAATTTTGATGTCTCATTGACTTATCTTCCCTGTTCAGTATGCCACTTAAGCAAGTTTAAATATATACAGAGTAATTACATATGAGTTATTAAATACTTGCCTACCAACTGCCAGTAACTGGAGAAGAATTAATACAAGTTGAGGCCTACAACATGAACTTTACTTCTGGAAGGTATTCTCAGTCAGTGGTAGAGTTATATATTAAGCACTAATGTAAGGGGCTGAAGACAGCAGATATGCCAAATGCCATAAAAAAAAAAAAAAAAAAAAAAAAAAAAAGGCACACAGCCCTAGTCTGCCTGGGTTGGAATCGGTGTCACTGTGATGGAGTCTTATTAGCTGCTCTGCAATTGCACATTTTCATTTTCTTACAGTCCATTAGGCTGACTTTAACAAAATTAAACATGCTCCAGGGCAAAATAACCAAGTAAAACAAAACAAAACACTTACACTGTTTATAAACATTTTTTTAAGAAATTGCAACTTTGAGGATAAACATTTGTCTCTTGAGCAAACTAGAGACCATTCTCCCCAATTCTCCTCCTGTGGATGACCACAGAACTGGGATGAAGGAGAGCAGAGATATTTGGTTTCTATGAAACGCATGCACCAAAAATACATTGCATCTAACTGGACATTACTAAGTGATATCTCCACCATAACAAGAGAAGATTAATCATAACAATAATAACACAAATCAAACTCTACTGTGATGAATAAGATTAATTAGATTAATTAGCATATACCTCAGCTAAGTTAATGTTACAACTATGTATCCTATTCACTGCCTTTCATCGGTTGTGCTATTTTCTGCTTTCTCTGCCTATGGCCATTAAATACAAAGTATGTTAGGTCAAAGAATCATTTGCAGCAAACTGTAAGGAATGAACCACACCTTTCTAACATTACCATCTTTTAAGCATTCAAGCTTTTAAGCATTCAAGAGAATCAGAGAGCAGGTCAGATACCAAATGATATAAATAAGACATTTATTTACTTCACTTGCCATGTGAAGGCAGCAGACAGGGACAGCTTACATTTGGATTTGACCTTCCATATGTTTTATGAGTAAATGTATGTTTTGTCAAGTCACTGGTACCGATGACAGTCTTCTCTTTTTTCAAAAAAGGTGTTTATAAACACCTTTAAAATTAATTGGTGTGCAGGATGTGCCACCAAGTCAGCACATTTCATCCATTTCAGTGGCTATTTATAGCCTTTAAAGATGACAGCGTACCATCACTGAGGGATGACGCACTGGCTGAAGCAGCTCTGAAAAGATGGGGATCCCTGAGCACCACGGCACAGTCCCCTTGCAGCACAGTGTCGTTTACATGCGTGATAAACCAATTTCAAAGATTTCAAATTCCAATCCATTTATTTTTGTCCTCTTTGTAACAAATTTCTCTGAAACAACTAATATATTTGATTTGAGGTCATCTTCTGTCATGAACTAACCTGAGAGGATGATGGCATTTTGCACGGGCCACTCAACGTTTTGAAGTGCATGTGGTCTGGCCAGTATATTGATACTACTTCTCAAAGATTACCAGAGTAATGGAAGTTAGAGGTGCCAGCATGCACTGTGCTTAAATCAGCTCACAGCCAATAAAATGATTCCACATTGAAATAATTTTAATTCCAAATGTTCCAGTGCTTTCTAATGAATTGATACAGGAAATTTGGGATGGAGGATCAGATTGTTCAGGCTCTGTTCTCCCTCAGTGCTCCTTCCCCTCCACCTTCTACTGTTTATTTGCATATAAAAACCCCACACTGCAATGAGACTTCCCACTTTTTTACTTGCTACTTTTTATTTGCTACTGAGAGAACTGTGGCAGTGGTATTTCAAGTGTCTGCAAAAGTTTCAGTGTCTGCAAAAGTTTCAGTGTCAGAATGCTCTGCTCTGCCATGAAACCACTCCTTTGTATAATCAAAGTAGAACAGCAAATGTGCTAAACATGAAAATGGACACCACACCTTGTGCCTTGTCTTGTCAGACACTGTCCCACTCTTACTTTGAACGCTAAGAAAGGAAAACCAGAAGGCTCTTAGCAGCGAGCAGCATAATGTGCTAGTACAAGCAGATTAAATTCATCCCATTTGTACGTGCTGGTCCTTCACTTTCAGGTAGTGTTTAATGTAACCGAAAAAAGATGCTTTTGTGATTGTGATGGAAAGGTAAAATCTTTGCAGTATTTCTGGATCGCAGTTTACTGTTAAATTGTGTATTTTAGTGCATTTTCATCTTAGAAAAAGAGGATGACTGCTTATATTTTTTGTCAAGTTATGCCATGAAGAAATATAATTTGCCTTTTTATAGAACCGTCAAAGACCCATTCTCTCCAGCTTACTATATAGATTTGTATACCCCATGCAAAAATGTTATGAGTTTAATTGGAACAGACAGCATGACAGCATAATTTTATACAACTGTTTACAATTACTACAATGGCAGCTTCTACAGAGCTCTTGGTGATTTCTCAAGAGCATTTGCAAGCATAAAGTATGTGTTAGGGAAAAAAAATAGTAATTTGCTACAGCTGTGCAAAGTGGATTAAGGAAATCTATCAGCAGTGACACAGATACTTAGAAATGGGAGATATTTTGCCCATCTGAGCACAACTGTAACATTTGGTGACATTAATAGTTGTTTTAATGGCTAGATTAAATAAGGTATTCTGTTTTAGCCTCAGATACATGGCACATAAGAAAAAGGCAGACTTACAGATTAGGAAAGTATTCTTGTCGCTCTTCATTTAAGGGGAGAGTGAGATCAGTATGACAGAACCAAAGACCTCTGGTCCTCCAAACCAGAGGAAAGCACACAGTGTACATGAAGTTTTGGCAAGTTATGCGAGAGAGAAGCAGTAAGACAATATTAAAGGAGGGGTGTAAAAGGCAGAAAAACACAGAGTATGGGCCTAGGAAACAGTGGTGAGAAAGGCACTTCTCCGGCAGCTTTAGTGCTGGAGCTATGAACAACTTCTTTTTGTTTGATGTGTCCTATTCAGAGAAGAGAATTTGCTCGTTCTCTTGTAACCATAACTGCATCAAGTATATCTGGGTATTATCAGTTTGTCTTCCTAACTCCTAATTTCACAGAATCTTCAGTTCTGGCTAAGCCCTTGGGTCAAAACTAATACTATATGCAACACACACGAAGCCTCTATTTTATCAGATGATGCAAAAAGGAGACTTACATGGAAGACTAGAAAAACAAGCAAAGTTGTTTTCTAAAGGGCATGTTGAACATGGATACTAAAAGGAGCTTTGTGAGCATAAGGGCAATGAGAACAGAACACTTTGCTTAATTAGCCAATAATGAAAAAAGCTCATTAGGGAAGTTTAATGCACTAACAGAGAAGTTTATAGAAGACAGCAACCCAGTTCTTTTCCTGAAGTGATTTTGTGGTGATGTAAGTTCTTCAGATTCATTACGCTATAGATTTATTCTTTATTTACTTTTGAAGATATTTCCAAGACCCAAAAGATCCTTTTCGACCTTGAACTTTTTGTTGGATTTGTTATCCAATCAAACCAGATTAGAATAATGCAGTAAGGACAGACAGGGAAGAAAACTGGGCTGTGATTAATACACGTAAATTATGTTGAAAAAGGGGCCCACGAGAGTTACTGGGTTGAAGACAGACAAAATTGCTTTTCTTCTTTAGGGAGAGGGGCAGGCAGAGTGGTATTTATGCAAGCAGGCAGATTAATTGGCTTTTGCTGAGCTCTGTGCTGCTGTAGCGAAACTGCTTCCACAACCTGACCTAATTCATTTAGAATTTGCTTGGGTATTTCCTCATTCAACCACAGGACAAGTGTAGTATGCAGTGCACTGCAGAAATGATCTTAGAAAGTCACACAACCCGATACCAAATAAATTTCTCATGAGCAAATTAAAACTTCATAAAACATTGTTGCAGCACAAAATGGATCAGTCAAATCAGAAAAGGCTAGATTAAAACTCATATAATGTAGTCAGAAAACTGGCATAGTTATTTAAATGACTGTCAATGGCAATTAGGAAGAAGTTAATAAGCATCTAAGTTACAGGACACTGCATATTCAAGTGCTTCGCAGCATTAGTGACCATTACATTTATATACTGACAGGCCTCATTTTCTCCACTGTACTCATCAGACTGATTTCTCAGCCTCCTAATTTTCCTTGTATGCCCAAGCTAGAAAAGCCTGTGAGTTGCTTTGCCATACAGAAGAAAATAATTCTTTTACAAATTGTCTTCTCTCTGAAAATGGCCAAAAAGAAGCTGCTCCTATTCCCTTGTATCATGATGGGTTTGATAGCAAAGAAGTCTCATGAAGGCAGAATTTCTAGATAGGGGAAACACACTGCTTCCACTCCCATTGTGCCACCTGAGTAATACAAAAGTAATGTTATGAGGTGGAAAATATCACATTTTATTTCTAGATCAAGCTCCGGCATCTGTGCAGGACATTAGTGAAGGCAGCAGAACACTGAGTTGAGAGCTAAAATACATATTTATATATAAAATGCAGCCAGGTCTTACAGTTCTCCCAAACATGCCTCGAAAATTTCAGCTCCAAGAGTCACTATCTCAGCTTTTTTTTCTCTTTTTTTTTTTTTTGTTAAATGTAAATGGAAGATAAAACATGCCTATCCTCTGTGAGAACACAACTTCCAACGGCTCAAGAAACAAGCAGAGAAATAAAGAAAATTCAAATATATTAGGTTTTCAAATCCTACTTTTAAGCAGATGCTATGGTTTTTAGTTGGCTCATATATTGCAAAGTTAAGTTACTGAAGAGTAAGAATAACTGCGTGAAAATAACTGGGTTGATTAACTAAAAGAAAGGAAAGGGCTTTTGCTTAGAGTAAGGGTGTAAAGTAATGAATGTTTATGTACTGTGCACAAAATTACATTTCTTTTTAAAAGGGTAGGTTTAAAAACAGAAAAAGCCGACACTTAATGTGCTTATCACTGAAAACAGAAGGGTTAGAAGTACACAGTGCAGGAAGAACACATCTTTAAAATTTTGCCACAGTGTAGAGTTTCAGCAGGCACAGTGCAACCCCATCACCAACCAGCCTGACCTGCGTTACCACTAAACTTAGAACTCATGGATATTATTTTATAACTGCAAAGAAGATAAGTTATGACCATGCCAAGTGGTCGTAAAACTGTTCACAATGCAGATCATCTTGGGAAGAATTATGATCAGACAAGTCACATTATGTTACTTGACTTGGTAAAACAAAAACCACCTGAACAAACAAAAAGGTAAACATAAACCTTTTGGTTTCTCCGTTGATGTTCTTCTCCCTTTCTGTTTGCTCCCTGTTCTGCACTGGTGGTCCTGGGTTTCTTTTCCTCTTTAATGTGATGGGTCAGTGCAGAGAGTCTCTCTGGCTTTCAACCAGCTTCAGCGTTGATAAAGGCTGCTTTTTTTGAAAACTAACAACAACGGTTATTAGTTAATATAACTGATAACAACTTCCACATCTCTAAGTAGAGAGGCTTGTACACCAAACACCTGGGTACCAATTTAGTATCTATAACGACTTCCCTTAAGACTACTGAAAACTTGTTACTCCGTATACCTAGTGGCACCCTTTAGAAAGGGTTGTTGCACTCTGGGCACTGTCACATTTGCAAGACTTGCACTCAGGAACGGTCACGACACACATGTGAAATTTAAGGACAGATTCTAGGGAAATTCTGTACAGTTTTGGGGGTCAGCTGTTTCTCTACAACCCTGAGTATGTCCATAAGGTCTCCCAGTAACAGTCCCTCTCCTTGTGACAGCCAGATGCTGGAAAGGGAATCAGGTACAAATAGTTGGCATCTCACCTCCTATCCATGACCAGTTATCTGGTCCAACACCTGTTCTCAAATATCCTATCCACTATCAAAGCTAACCAAACCAAGGCACGCAATACAAATACCATTTGGGACTTGAAAGAAAGAAAAAACTCCCAAGCCCTAAAATTGCACACAAAAATTTTCATCAACCATTCATTTACTCCAAGGTCTTTCAAAGGCATTAAGGAGTTAATTTTCACAGAGCCTAAATATAATTTCAAAAACTGACTTAAGACTTATAGGAGCCTGAATATTACTAAGCGTCCACAGGTGCCGAAATTCCGCTAATAATTTTGCGCTTTCTGCCTTTACTTTTTCCCTTTGTGTAAGAGGTTTTGCATTCTTACACAGCAGATGCATTGTTTTGCATTCAAATAGTTGTGCAGCTGCTAGTACCTAAGGCTTGAGAGATTTATGGATAGTAACGGAAGTGCACAATAAACGAGTACATTTGGATGCATACCAAACAGAAGCTGCATCAGTCAAACTGCTGGACAACTGATCCAAGTTTACAGATAAATGTAAAACAAAATTCTCCAGTCAACCTGGCTGCTTCTTCAAAAAAATACATTATGCATTTCACAGTACTGGCATGGATAATGTAGTGCCTTCCTCTTTGACCAAAGTATACTATAGAAATCTGTTTTCTAAGCCAACAAATGTGTTAAAGCAGAAAATAATAGTTATTCTTCTGCATTGGTATGAATAAAAAAATAGCAACCATATCAATCAGTTTGTGTAACAAGAAAAAAAAGTATGCGACAATGTCAGGATCTCAGCACATCCCACTTTGCACACAAAACAGCCGCACTTCATCTACACAGTAACTGTTGTACCAGGCAAGCACTGCTTCTTTCCCAGCCACTTTACTTATTCCAACACTTAATTTTTGCATTTTTTCTGGTGTTAATACCACATTCTGTACAAATGAAAACAATAAAAATTTCTATGTATACATTTTTAATGAACAAAAGAGACCAAAATAAAGATCCATACCAATCCCAATCCAAACCTGACTACTTTATGCAGTTCTTTTTCAGTCTTTATCTATCGAAACCACTGAAATAAAAATAATGGTATAGAGAAGAGCTCTGAATTGAATTCTTGATTGTAAACCTGTACCAAAAGTCAAAGATGTCTGAACACAGTTCTCATTAACAACTCCGGGGGAAAATGGCATTTTGAGTTTAATGTGCACCAGGGACGAGCAGATATAAATTGGGGCACCCTATGGTCAAAACCTAGGAAGTAACATTCCTACTGCATTGATCAAAGCAGCTGTGTCTATTCTAATTTTCCTTTCTCTTCTGGCTTTTTATGGCCAGCAATTTAAGACACTCAGAAATCTTTCAGAACACCCCAACGTCCCTCTTCAGCATTCTGCCTGACCCTGGAGCCAGATCCTGACCATGAGCCCAAGGCAGCGTTAGCAGTCAGGGCTCTGCAGACCTGAAGTCCAAGTTTGTTCACATCCATCACCTTGACAACAACTTTCCATCTGCTCCTCCTGGCCTTCTACCCCTAATTCTACCCCCACAAAACTCATCTTAAAATGTAGTATTTTTCTTGTATTCCCACTGATTTGTTTTTGTCTTTTTTTGAGCCAACCACCTACTACTAAAATATTTATCTACTCCTACCATGTGTATTATAATCTGCTGGTAAGGGATTTTGCATAAAGAGTAAAAAGGGATGTGCTTAGGCAGTAATCATGAATTCCTTCTCTGATCTCATATTTTTCCAAACTCCCTGCTCTTGAAGAATCTCTTAGCTACTGCCTAGCACGCAGCTACGTTTACTGCTTTTTAAACTTTACTATGACTCTTGGCAATGTTATTTCCTTTGCTGCTGCTCTTTCTTCCGCTCAGACACAGACCATCTGCCATCCTGCTCACCAAACTACTTGTCAGCTTTAATATCTGTAGGCAATGAAGGATATTATAGGCGTGAATTACCTTCATAATTTTCTTCCTAAATTTTGTGTTAAGGAGAGTATTGTATTGCAATGAGAAACTGACTATGAAGAAAAAGCAAAAGCCCACAGCAGACGGGACAGAAGGCACGTACCATAAATTTTCAATGTGCACTTCCTACCTGTTATTACAAGCTTATTCAAATTCTCTTTTGGCAATCAACTTTAAATGGTTTTCAGCACACCTAGATGTTAGGCAAAGGATTCCAAGTTATAAACTTTAGCTTTTCCCCGCAAAGTTGATCCATTTTCGTTAAGCAAAACATACAAATTGTCCCAGTGAAAAATGTGGAGATGATATTCAGATTAATCAAACTAGAGATTCCTTGGAGTAATTCTAATCAAGTAATTCTAAGGATTGCAGCTCTAACAGGCAACTTGACGGGTGATGAAAGACAGCGTTGTCAAAAGTAATGCACATTGTAAGGATGAGCTGTAACTATTAAAAATTGTGGTTTATGTCAGCACATACATACTAGATGTTAGGAGGAACATTTATATATGAAAGATCAAGGTGGGGAAAACTTTAGAGCCCAGTTGTTCCAAATCACTTGATCTAGGGTCAGGATTGGAAGGCAGGGAAGACCAATCCTCTTTTTATACCTGTTGACCACTCTAAACTTGAGCAATTCTCATTTCAAGGCTTAAGTAAGTCTCATTCTCATTTTAGTAAATCTCATTCTCACTTTAAGCTTAAGTAATTTTCATTTTCAGGACAAACTCAGCTGGGAAGGTTTTTTTTGCGTTCCCCCTCCCCCTTAAATTTCAACCACATTGTCCATCTTGACAGACCTGTGCAGGGTGGTATAGAAAGGTCTGGATATTATGTGCAACACAGGAATGAGAGAGGTTAACTATTAACACCCTGTCAAGTTTTAGAAAAAGCCATTAATTTCACAAATACTGAGCGGTATCAACCCAAGAAGCAGGTTGTTGATGTTGCATTATTCCATTCACAGTTGAGATATACCTAAAGTATCCTAAATTAAAATCTAAGCAAGGTCTAGTTCAACCTACCCCAAGACTATACATAAATACATATAATTTTTTTCCCCCTTTTCTTTCTTAGTTTCCTTTTATGGTAACTTTGTTAACGGGGGGGGAAATAAAGAAAAGAGAAAGATATTTTCATCTTTATATGTGCTGAATTCTGGCAGTCAGCTTCATGATGCTGCCAACTCACTGAGTTTAGCTAAGCATCTCTGGATTTGAGATGTTTTGCCGACCCAGCAGGGTCAACGTCCCTGTTCTCAGTGCAGATCTGCCCTAGCAGATACTGAATAATTTCCCTCTATTAAGAAGCAGCCAGACATAAAGCAGCTATGACTTTGGGTCTTCCTCAGATTGTCTCAGTGAACCTTCTTAAATACTCAGAAGAGCTAATATCCTCTATGTATCTCCTTATAACATCTAAATTTGGCTTTTGCCTGATTTGCCATATTCTAATTAGCCTCTGGTGGAGCAGGAGAGTACATCTCACCCATTAACTACATAGGCAACTTAAAGTTATCTTAATTTAGACATCTGCAGGGTGGTATGAAAAACCACGTAGGGCCTATGCTGCTTTCACAACATCTTTTGGTACAAGGTTTCTGACTGATGCAGGGTTGAGGAAAGGAGAAGTCCTGGAGGGAGAAATGGGTTATTCTGAATGTTCCTTCAAAGGCACAGAGAGCTCATAAAACAAGAACGAACTGAAATGGGTCATGATCTCCCCAAGCAGATACATCTCTATATTTAGCAACAACTATTGTAACTGTTGACACCTTAAGAAAGTGTCCTTGTCACTACCTCAACTGGGCCCAACATGTTATCTTTCTACTTACAAACCCATATAGTAGCATTGTCACTGAGAATCATAGAATCTTTTAGGTTGGAAAAGACCTTTAAGATCATTGACTCCAACCATTAACCCAGCACTGCCAAGTCCAGCCCTAAACCATACCCCTAAGCACCACACCTACAGGTCTTTTAAATACCTCCAGGGATAGTAACTCAAGCACTTCCCTGAAGGACTCAACCACTTCACAGCCTGTTCCAATGCTTGACAACCCTTTCAGTGAAGAAATTTTTCCTAATATCCAATCTAAACCTCCCCTGCTGCAACTCGAGGCCGTTTCCTCTTGTTCTATCACTTGCTAGCTGGGAGAAGAGACCAAGACCCACCTTGCTACAACCTCCTTTCAGTAGCTGTAGAGAGCGATAAGGTCCCCCTGAACCTCCTTTTCTCCAGACTAAATAACCCCAGTTCCCTCAGGTGTTCCTCATGAGATTTGTGCTCTAGACCCTTCACCAGCTTCACTGCCCTTCTTTGGATACACTCCAGCACCTCAATGTCTTTCCTGTAGCGAGGGGCCCAACACTGAACACAGTGGTGAGGTGCGGCCTCACCAGTGCCGAGTACAGGGGGAGGATCACTTCCTTAGTCCTGCTGGCCACACTATTTGTGATAAAAGCCAGGATGCTGTTGGCCTTCTTGGCCAGTTGGGCACACTGCTGGCTCATATTCAGCTGGCTGTCGACCAACACCCCCAGCTCCTTGTCTGCCAGGCAGCTTTCCAGCTAATCTTCCTCAAGCCTGTAGCGCTGCATGGGGTTGTTGTGACCCAAGCGCAGGACCCGGTGCTTGGCCTTGTTGAACCTCATACAATTGGCCTTGGCCCATTGCTCCAGCCTGTCCAGATCCCTCTGTAGAGCCTTCCTACCCTCAAGCAGATCAACACTCCTGCCCTACTTGGTGTCGCCTGGAAACTTACTGAGGGTGCACTTGATCCCTTTGTCCACAAAATTGGTAAAGATATTAAACAGAACTGGTCCCAATACTGAATCCTGGGGAACACCACTCATGACCGGCCACCAAATGGATTTAACTCCATTCACCACAACTCTTTGGGCCCGGCCATCCAGCCAGTTTTTTACCCAGCGAAGAGTATGCCCGTACAAGCCATGAGCAGCCAGTTAGTCACAGAAGTGGCAGCTATACAATGCTGTGAATATGCCATGCTACTTTTCAAGTAAAGAGGAGGAGAAGAGTTTTCTACAAAATCAAACCGGATAGCAAATATTGCCTTATACATAACTGAGTCCAAATTGCGTAAGTCCTGCTTGCATAACAGATATTGTCAGCTAATGGTTTTGCTTTTTTTCACGTGGCATTTTCTTTTGTCTTTAAGGAATAAATTCTTAAAACAAATGTACATGTTACAACTCTATTACTGTATGAAAGCCCTGCTATGCTCAACTCAACATGAATTCAATTTAGACTTACTGATGACTGCAAAGTCAACAGCTGTAAGAAAATAAAAACTGATGAGATTGATACTAGTGTGATCCACCAATTTCCCTTATTTTGCCTCAGTGGAAACATGTACCATGTCAAAAAATGATGGTCTTCCAGAAAATATTTGCCTTTGTCCATTTACCAGCTTGCTGCCTGACACATTGTCCCTGTTGTCTATTTAATAAACGGTCATTTCATTGTTTACTTTGAACAGAGAATTAACTGAGCAACCAGGATCTAACAGGGCACCTCAGAAGAGCTGACATAGTTTGTCACATGAATTTTCAGCCCATGTGCTTGGCCACATGCGAAAGTCAGTTTTGCACTACTACATCCAGACTGTAAAGTATATGGGAGATAGGCAAGGATAGACTTTATTTTATATTAGTCTCACCCTTTTTTGATGGTTCTCTGACAACAGGAATCACCTTACATGTTTGCTACATACTAAGGAATAGGTTTTTATTTTAAAAAATAAGCCTCAGTCTCTCTTTCCATGCAGGGATTTACATTCTTCCTTTTCAAGTAACTGCTACTCTCTTGGATGGTCCTACTTGATAAGCTTAAATCAGCCCTACTTCAGATAAACAAGATTGCACTAATCTGCTAAAGCAGGTCAATTATGTACAGATTGCATCAGCAGCAGGCACACAGAAAGTAAAAACTTGGCCCAAAAACCTGCTACTATCATGTAAAGAGCCACAGGGGCAGAGACATCTCATGGAGGCCATTCAGCCAGCTGTCCTTGCTCCACGTGGTACCTGATTCAGAGTAGGTTCAGTTAATTCCTTCCATCAATAAGCTATAAGGACTTTGATATTTGCCAAACCAAACAAGTTACTGAGTGTAGCCATGTTATAAAGTCATGGTAGGAGACTTGCCTCAATGCAACTGCAGGGCACCGGCTTGCTTTTATCACACAAGCAGGCAGTTATCACGGAATAGCTAATCGCACTGTAAATCTACACTGTAACTTGCAGTAACTTGTTAAATAGACATAACCTAAACTAAAAACTAATTTACCCTGCCATCTGTTTTTAAATGTCGCAGCAAAATTTATAACAGTATTACAGAACTGGACATGATCTTTGATCTGTAATATGCAAAACTCTAGATTATTTTAATAGTCTGTTCTAGCTTCCAAAAGAAATTATGAATTTATATTGACTAGCTTTGCCTTAAATACATAAATAGCCAAATATTCCCATTTTCCAGTGGATTAAGACATTCACTACTATCATACAAGATTGAATCAGTTTATCTGACTTATTTCTTTAGTCACCATGCTTCCAATGCCTAGAAAATGAATAATAATTTTATGAAATGGTAGTACTGCATTGGTAAGTAGCCTTTTTACTTGGAATTGTTCAGACATCTACACATATGGCTTAACCAACTTTCACAACTTTCTTCTGAAACAAGTCATCTTTTCTCTAAAAGTGTACAGAGAGCATTTTAAAGCTTTTAAAGCATTTAAGCCTTTGAATATTTACTGAACGCTGAACAAAACCTAACCAAAAGGGTTGCTTAAAACTTGGAGACTGATGAAGACAGCAAATTAATAAGGCATTAATGTGAGACTGAAACTTTCAAAGACAATTAAACCAGACTGGAATACTTAAGCCTTTACAGTAACAAAATTACCTTTTGTTTTTATATATTAAGATAGATATACATATGTATAATTACAACTGTTAATCTCCACAGACCAACGATCTCCTTCAAAATGACACTCTCCTCCTGTCAGTATACTGAATTCTCCATGAGCTGCAGACAGAGCCACTCAGGAGGAGCTCCTACACCAGCAGGAGCCAGGCTCCTACGTTAGAGCTTTTCAGCTTCATAGAAAAAGTCTTTTCAGAAGGACTTGTTAAATCCAGAGAATTAAAATACGGCAGATCATCTCACTGTCAAGAAAACTGCAAATTTGTGAGGTAAACCACAAATTAATGCAAATAATTCAGTTGGATGCTTCAAACGTGCTTAGTATCTTTTATATGAGTAGTTCTCCTGAGAAACAATATGCATCATTATAGTTTTTTGCAGGATAAAGACCTAAGTCAATATCATACATTTTGTAAACGCTAGCATCTTCTGTAATACAGATGAGCATTAAGGCAAAATTTTGTCTTGTGCTCTCTCTAGGGTAGGACAATACTGTAAAAAATACACGTTTTACTATACCAGAGGTTTCAAGTCTACCAGTTCATCACTAGAGCTAGCTGGGAAATAGCAGAAAAAGCTTAGTCTTTTTCTTCCAGAAAAGAAATAAGAAAAGACCCTGACCCACTCTCTTTTCTGTGGTGCGATCTATGCATTCATCTGGAAGAGAGGAAAATCAGGTCAAGCAGAACAAGGACTTGAACCTGTGTTTCACCTGTTACGGACAAATATTCTGTTCTCTGCTAATGTGGGGCCTGTTTTCCTGTATCAGATCAGAACCATATCCTTCTGAACCTGAAAGAGCTTTCCCAATAAAAGTAGTGTCAAGGCACATAAAAAGCTTCAGTGCTGAAAATGCAACCTTTTTTCAAGAAAAAGTCAGTTTTATTAAAAAAAAACCAACCGAACAACAAATCAGGTTAAATTTAGATGCCACCTTTCACAAACAGCCCACACAGTAGGTATTTTCTTGTGATAAGCATCAGGTATTAACCTCTTTCTGTATCTTCAGAGATAATTGGAGCCGACTCCTTTGGAAACAAAATGGAATGTGGACATCTGTTCACTGTAAACATGTAAAAAACATTTTGGACACTAAATTGAACTGCAAATTATATTTTTTTATTACATTATGTGGCAAAAGTAAAAACGATATATAAGGAAGAAAGGGAAGCCTAAATGAGACAGACCAGACAGCACGTGAAAAGCAATTTGTGATCTAGGCATTCATCTGGAAGATGGAAAACAGGTCAAGCAGAGCAAGGAGTCAAACGTTGGTTTCAGAGAAGGAGTGAAGGCCACAGGCAATGCGGGAAGAAATCACAGCAAAAGCACGTGGCAAATATTGAATGATAACAGAGATTAGCAGAGAGTGAAGAGTCACTAACAGAAACATAATTCAGATGCTGAAGGGGAAAAGCCCCTCAAGTGGGGAAGGAAATAAAGTAGATATGTTGGAATAGAAGGTAAGGGGGAAAAAAAAGAAAGAAACTAGAGAGTAGGAAATTAAGACAAGTGGGCCAAGAAAGAGCGAACTGGTATCTTAAAGACCAGACTGTAGTACACTCAAATCTTTTCCTTTTGATGATGATGACCCAGCTGAGATACTAAAATGGTTGGGGAAGATGGGAACAAGATCAAAAAGCAGAACTACTTGCAAAAATCAAATGGGCAATGACAGGCAGAGGTTGGATATTCTATTCATTTGTTCAGCGGTTCAGTACTGTTTTCTTCATACGACCATTCAGAGCTAGATTGTCAAACCTGTTACTCAGGCTGCGTACAGAAGTAACAAGAGAAACTTTCTGTCTCCCAGGGCCCTTCTTAACCCGCAACTGATGACGGCAGCAAACAATTGCACTTTTTCTCTACAGCAAACTGGTACTTGCAGCGAGAGCAAAGAGCCAGGAGCCCTGGGAGCAGGGTGCTCTCTGAAAAGGTTGGAAGTGAATCAAATCCTCCCAATATAGACAATCTCATCAAGAACTGCCTGTTACAATCTGGTTTTTGGTTTGCTCCTGGGACAACACTGATCTGGTTTGTCTTTCAAGAAACCACTTCCATGATCAAATTTATCACTGAAGAAAATAAATACATATCCTTATGGTTGGCAGTTTCAACCCCCAATGGTCGATACAAAAATCTCTAGCAAAATAGTAGTCATACGTGGAATAAAAGTCACAATAGGACAATGTAACCTTGAAGGATTCATTAATAAAACATTTGCCAGTTTCAGTGAGGCCAAGATTTTACCATTTGATCTTATTGATCCAGGGAATAATAGTTTCATAAGTTGCTAGGTTTGCACAGTAAAATTTTAACCAGAAACAGCTGTTCCCTGTTGCCAAATACAATTGTTATGGAAGGCCTGAGAAATGAGCCTGAAAATGCATTCAAGAGTCTCAATACTATCCTCCTTCTTAGAAGAAAATAATTATTTTGATGTGGCAATCAAACTCATAGTAATGCTGACCTCTAATGTTTTCAGTTAGATTGCCATTATCCAAGGAAGATACGTATATACGCACATTACCCCAAAAGCATCTGGTCTTCACAACAACACAGAGCACTTACTATATTAATATTGAATGATACACTTATTCCAGGTTTTCCATAATAAGCAGAGACTGTTCAAATGAGCTGAATCAACACGGGTAGAAGCTCCGTGTGAAGTGAAAAGTCTAACAACAATAATTGCTTTAATAAGCATCCTTGGAGTAGAGTATGGTCTTAATGCAAAGAGTGAAGATCAGTTAAGAGCACAGAGGCTCTTACAAAGTATTAGTTTTGGGAAGATGATCAGTACACTCAGCAGAAATCCTGTCAGAGGAAACTTTAGCTCTCGTGTATGAGCCCCTTAATGTTTTTACTCTCAAGACATTTAGTATGTGTTGGACTGATCTCGAGCTTTGCACCTGTAAGAATCAGTGCAGAATTTGTCTTCTCTGCTCTTTATTACTTACAGTCATTCTGATCTGTCATGTCCACAGTAGAGTTATATATCAGGCACCCCACAACTTTGTGATTTATCTGCACACACACTGCTGCATTTTTTACTAGAATCATTTTAACACAGAACCACTCATAGGAGAAGGTGAAACACCCAGTTCAGACTTAGATTTAATACAGACAGATACATTCAAAGGTATAAGATTAGTTGCCAATAAGAGAAATCCATCTCTTTTCTCAATATGTTCTTACTAGCTCCTGCAATAGGCTATGACATCTTTATGAAACCATCTCAACCAATCCTGAGGCATTTAACATCAAAAGTGTGACTAAATCACTGAGATAAAGTGAAATGGTATTGCTAAAGTGAAATGCTATTTGGACAACTGAGTAGCTAATTTTCAAAGACAGAACCCCATGAAGTGAGTGCTTTTCAGCTAAATCACTGTCATGTTTTGTGCAATTTCCCTACATGTCATCTCATGATGACCCATCTTTGCATATACTTTTCTCCCTGAGCATGAAGAACTATGGCTGCTGCACTGCTGAATTTTCCTCTTAGAAGGCCTACAAATGTGATCTGACAAGTCAAATGACTGATTGCACCTTGTCTATATGGGCAAAATGAGAAGTCCTTCTCAAATACAGTGGGAGATTGACACCAACAGTAACATATCGTCACTATGAAGAGTATGCAAGTCAGAAAAGTTAGTTACTCAGACCAACAGGCTAAACTAGATGCTTTCAGAGTGTCACAGAACATACACTTCAAGCTATATTTAAACTTACGGTTTTCCAGGCACAGGATGGCCAACAGCAGATTTAGGAAATCAGAACGTGTTTGTAAGAGGAGCAGATAGAAGTTGATGTTTCGGAGGCTCGTCACTTCAGAAGGTGCTTGTTTAGCGAAAGCGCTGCACCGCCTCTCATTCAGGCGCCGAGATGAACCCAGCGTTCGTGGCAGAGCGGGCTCACCAGTGGGAGAGCACGATTCACAGATCCGTCCATTACATAAGACTGTAACCTCTATTCACAGCCATCTGCTGTGGCTGTTTTGTAACAAGCCGTAGTCGAGTGTTTCTGCCATCATATGGTAAATTTCCTTAAAATACACGTGCAAAAATCACTACACAAAGACCTAGAAATTCTTTAACTAGATGCAAGTCCCAAATTTCACAGATGAATGGTAGTTTGGAGAGGTAGCCTTCAAACTCCTCTGCATGGTGTGGCTGTAATTTCCTTCTTGATTTCTAGCATCTATGGCTTACAGGAAGATACACCGATTAAAACTTTTTGTTGACTGGGATTGCATTGCTAGATATCTCCATCTTCTGTCTTATTTGGGATTTATACCGAGAACAAATAAAAGGAATTTTCAATTTCATTATTATCCTTCCACATATAGGCAGTTTTTAAAGAAGGAGAAGGAAACGAGTAGTGTTGACGGTTTGTTTGGGGTTTTTTTGCCTGCTGTCACAGATATTGCCTCTACCTGGTTCCAGCTTATCTCCATGCATTCTTATAAAGATGCAGTCTTCACAAGCTGAATTATACAGAAGACCACCTATGGCCTAAAAGTCATGGCAAAACCAGACATACTTCAATACTTTAAAGGAAAAGTCCTGACAATAAAACAATGTTGAGTAACCAAATGACAATACATTCTTGTCTTCCAGAAGAAGAGTTGAACAGTGAAGAATAAAGAACCAATGTTTCTTTAAAACTAATAAAAGGATTTTGGTCAAATTCAGACTGAATTTTTCTACTTTTCCAAATTAACTTGTGTGACTTCTTACTTAAATGTTATTTTAACTAATACTAAATATTGATAGATATGAATATGGTAAAGGCTGACAATTCACTTAAGACTGATATATGAAATGGAAATCAATTGTAACCCCCCCTTCAATCTTTCCAGAAAGAAAGCTGGGCGGTGGGTGGGGGTGTTGTGCAAACTCATTGCTGGTTGTTTTTCTAAAAGGACTGGGAATTCAGTGAACGTAGGGAGAAAAAAGCTCTGTTATTGCACAGAAAAGTAATGAAAAGAATTCAAATTTAATGCTGTTTGGAAACAGTGCTCTCACTAGCCGATTTTTTTTGTTGTTTTTACTTGAGAAGAGTGATAAAAACTTAGCATTCTAGAATTAATTTAAACTATTCCCCCCTCTACATTAAAAACATTAAAATCACCAATACTCTTGTGATTTTTAAAATCTATTCTGCAGTACTGACAGAAAAGAAGAAAAAAAAAATTGCTGAATAACATCTGTCCTGCACATTCTATACAAGTCACTGTTATCTTACCTACAGAAACAAATATTATATCCAGTTGTTTCCTATGCCTTTAAATTTTGTTTTTAAGATTGGAAGAAACAATTATATTATCAAAAGTGATAGCAATTGAGCATGATTTTCTTTGCTTGCTGTATTAGTAGCAAATCTGTGATTTCAATAAAACTCTCTTGGGCTTTAACTTTTCAATACGTTCTGACAAGGAACGCATTCACGCTTCCATTTATCACTGGCGAACCATTTTACTAACGCTTTGTTAATGTTGTACTTCTGGTTTTGAGCTTTTCATTCAAGTTCTGCAGAATAAAGCCTAGGTTCCTAATTTAAAGAAAAAAAAAAGGCCAAAAAACCCCAAAACAAATCAGGAAGATTCCTACTATTCACACTAAGTAAAATTTTACAGCTTCAGCACAACTCAAATTTGAAAACACGTCATCTTTTACAGTCTGTATCCTGAGGCCTCTACCCACACTTCATCAAAGAGGAGGGAAAACGTGTCCCTCATTCCCCCAAGGATATCTTTTCTTTCTTATTTTACCTTGCTGAGGTTTCATATTCCCCAGCCTCTCTCTCATGTGATGCATCTTTTCTTGTCTATAGATAAATTCATTAAAACTTCTGAAGTGACTGCGTTGCTTTTCTCCTTTATTGCTATTTCTATTAAGGCAATTCCTTCCTTCCTTCCTTTCAATCTTTAATGCATCAACACTAATCTAGGTTGATTTGTGATGCATTTGAACTGGAGGAACTCTGTTTATCTATCCTTATAAAGAAACTGTAGTTAACAAAAATTTCATACCCACCTGATGGATGCTAACAGATCTTATACTGACTTGTCATTTTCAGGGACTTCACTTGACCGTTGTCACCCCATAGCTCTTAAAATCTAATATTACAAGGCAATAAAACATCACCTTTTGATTATTTAGTTTTTGTAAAAGCTTAATATCCTAGAGCAACATTAGTAATTTTTATTCTGTGACCACACAGTTGATGTAGCACTCTTCTTTGCAATTAGATTGATAAAACAGCAGAACATGACAATCATTACAAAAGAAACTTGGTCTGCAGCCGTTCCCTACATACGCTTTTTTGCATACAAAACAGTCTTAAACAGATGACATAATTACTGCAGAAGGGCTTAAAAACTTTTTCTTTTTGAGAAAAATTAAGCCACAAAATTCAGATTTAGATCCAGATTTCAAAAAGTCTACCTGGGGTTAAACAAGCCCCATGTTAAATCTGTTTTAGAAGGACTTACCTTCCACAAAACTCAGATATCCACCTGTGGCTACACAGTCCTATTTTCCCTAAATTCTCTTCCACTCATAACTGCCCTTACCTACATCCAACTTTCAAAGTCCTTCCAATAGCAAAATCTTATTTTCTCCTATGCCTTCCAGAAATCAAAAAAGGAGGAAAAAACAAATTCAAGAAGAATGTTGACAAATTCAGAAAGGTTAAGTAAAGCTGACAAAAAAATTATTCAGGTTCTAGAAAATCAATCATGTAGTAAGAGACTCAGAAGTTTCATTTATTTTATTTATTCAGATTAGTTGAAAATATATTCTATAAATATTTCACAACTGTGATGTGCTTTTTTCTCTATTTAATAACAGCCCCTTTACAGACTACCTTCATGGTGTCCAGTGCAGTTAGCAGAAACTTCAAAGCCAGCTCTGTTTAAAGCAGGAGGCTGAACCTCCCGAGTTGTCCAGAGAAGTCCTGACTTCTCTTTCAACGTAAATTATCCTATGATCTTACAAACACAAAACTGGAGGGGTGGGAGGAGAGAGAAAAAGAAAAAAAAAACAGGCAAAAAGCCCAAGATTTTTGTTTCCTTTTTTGGGGGGCTTTTTTTTTGGAGGAGGTGAGTGTGGGTCTTGAGGGTTTGAATACATTTCTGGAAAAACAATTTTTTCCTTTTTAAACTATCTGGAGTTGTTGTACTTATTTAAAGTCCCAGTCTTCCAGGAGAGGGGTTTTGATCCTTTGCTACATAAAGAGGTAATGTATGAATAAGTAACTGCAGATTCCAGACATGACACTTGCAGGTTTCTCTTTGATGAAATTCAAAAAGAAACGTAATGTGTGCCATGCTGTCGCAGGTTAAAGTATTATAAGACCACAGGCTATAGCTAGCTCTATAGGAACAAGACTTCTGACATTTGAAAAAGCCGGTTTAAAAGACCCAAAGTGTAACACGGTGGAAACCATCAGGAAAAAATATCAATGTAGAAACAAAGCGCACATTTTAATAAAGAATGTAATTGACAAATTTGGGCCGTCCATAGATTTTGTGTGGAAGCTGAAAAGTCTTAAAACTCTCAAAGCACAGATGATAAACAAAACCTGTTTCTAGTGGCTAGTTCATGCTGATTGTAAGTGGTATGCAAATGAAGTATGATCAGCTTACAGAAGGAATTACATGATGGGGTTGACTGCAACAGCAGGACCTTGGCCTAATGACCTATAAGCTTTCCACCATATTTTTCTTCTTTTAGAAAATAATGCATTTATTTTGAAAAAGGATCAGATAACATTCCCAATATTTGATAGGGGATCTCTCTTCACTTAAGCTTCTGAGGTCAAATGGGACAACTTGAATGTTAATATGACAAATATAAAATCAATACTGCACATTATAAAACTGAAATACACTTTTTGTATAGGAAAGTAGGTTTCAATGCTAAGTTAAGAACAAAATAGTTGAAGGTGGAGTTCAACAATTTGGTAAAAAACAGGTAGTGTGACAAACCCATTCTCAATGCCTTGTTCACCGCTTTGGAACATCTGCAGAGAACAGTCAAAGCTTTAAAGGCCTCAGTATAAAAACTGATCAAGAGAAATATCTGCAGCCTACATACAACTTACCTTTCAAGACTCGTTGGGCCAGGCAGGTCTACTCCAGAACACTATAAAGGATAGTACATGAGTACATTTGTACAATTTATGTTGTATATAAGTTCCCAATCCTATAGATACACACAGGACTACACATGCCTGAAAAATGACTTGTACATAAAGTTATATTAAAGTTGTATTTATAATGTTGAAAATGTAAGTGCTCTACCATTGCCATGAACTGTATTTATAGAGAAGTTAGCCCAGATGGAGAAAGCTGAAGCAATGTTTCAAATATACTCCTATCCTTTCCTTCCAGCATGCGACTGCTATTTCTTTTCTCTTCGTCTCATTAGTACTTCCTCCATAGATGAAGGAGAATATGACTGAGAGAGTTCATGGACTTGTGCTGTCCAGTATTAGCAGGGCTGACAGAGTCCCTCCTCTTGATAGCGACTGTGAGCATGGGTTGCACTGTCATGCAGCATGCAGCCTTTTCCCTTATTGGTGATATTAATTTTGTTAGGTTCCTTGTGGCTCCCATGGTTTAGGAAGGTTTCTCCCATATTCCAAGATTAACAAACTTCTTAAACTACTTGCGTTTGGGTTAGGGTTTTTTGTTGTTGGTTTGTTTTTTTTGTTTTTTTTTAAACATCTTTCACTTATAGCCAGAAAACCTGGTTAAGAGTAGAGAAATTAAGGGAAGTGGAAGCTGTTAACATCTATGATGCTTGAAGGTCCAGTAGAAGGGCCTGTGTTTGGGGTGTTTTGACATTGCTTTATGTGTGTCCTACGTCTGTTTTCTTATTAATTTGATCCCAACTTTGAGCTGAAGGAAGGTAGTAAGTGGCAGATCTGACTGCAAGAAGCCATGGATGCCAATTCAAGAACTCTGAAACGCCATCAGGTAGTTCCAAGAGGTTTCCCAAAAACAGATTCTTAAATATCTTAACCATTTAGTTTAACTAAACTACATGGACATGATTCAGTATGCATTAATCTATATTAAGTATTACATAATTTGTATTCATATCTGGGATGTAAAGTCAAGACTTGCCTAACATACACACCTAAAATGAGGTAAGAAGATGGGTTTGGCCCAATACCATTAAAAATACTGCAGAGCCATATCACATTATTTATCACTTTGCAACCTCAGAAAACGGCCATACTGTACAAGCTTGGTTCGTTTTAGAGGGGTATTTAAAAAATATACAACATACAAAACCAAACCAAAACTCTTGCACCTGTAAACAACTAACATTTTTAAGACAATATTGTTGTTATTTTCTAAGTGACTGTGGTCCAGAATCACTTCCCATTTAATGACATGTGAATGTGCTGAAAATATAACCTGCACTAACACAGGCAAGGTAAGATTAAAAACATACGGCTTCAGTATTTCATGCATGCACACTTCAAATAAGCTAAATATTGTTTTCAGATGCATCATTAGCAGTTCTGAACACATTTACTACTGAGAACCCTAAGCAATCTCACAAAACTCAAATGAGCTGGACTTGCTTATAAAGCTTGACTGACACCAGCCATTGTTGGCTACATGCAGTACAGACACAAGAGCACTCATCTGAGTGTTCAACTTTTGGAAATTAAGCCTTTCATTTAAAAAAAATTGCTTCCCTCTGAAGCCACCTCCAAATTCACCCTTTTAAGTGTCCCTTCAGCAGTTCTCTTCCTAATCCAAACACACATTCAACCACAAAACTAAGTTTTTGCAAGGCAACACCAGAGCCTTTGGAGATGATGATATTGCACTTGACTACTGTGTCAAATACTTTTTACACTCCTCAGGTCTGCAAATAGCAAAGATTTCTGCCACTGACTGCTGATAATCAGCATGGTATGATTTTTTTCCTCTCCAGAGGGAAGATAAATACATTACTAATTTAACTCCTGAGCAAAATGTTCATGTTGCCACTGTCCAGCTGCAGCAGAAAGTTTCTAATATCTCCCTTTCAGGCTGTGCATGCTTAGAACAAGTGCATATGCACACACATACACGCAGATACATTACGCTATACCAACACACAGAAATGCACCTGAACAGAATCTTTTCCTCTTTTGAATGCAAATGAGGATTAAATACAAGTTAAATTTCAAAACTGACTGGGAAAGTACCTAACTGACATTAACCTTTTTTCTTTATATTGGAAGAGAGGCCCTTCTTGGGCCATAGGTATGTCCAGTGGATCTATGTCAACATCAAGCCAAGGTCCCTTGCTCTTACATAACCTAAGTAACATAATTTTGAAAGCAACCCTCAATAAAATAAAATAAAATTGCCTTTGTAGTCAGAAGTTGTAAAATGGTCATTTCAGGGAACCTTAGTTTACTGAGCAGGATCAGGTGGCTGCACAATTTTATGGAAACCAACCAGGGTAAGTAAGCATCTCCCAAGTAAAGGGAAACAAGTCTGTGCAACCAACACAATGCTGCAAAGAAACAACAACAATACCTTCCACAGTATATAAACACTGTAGGGACTTTGGCCTCGTTAGATGCAGCTTAACTGGGGAGTCTTTTCTGCATTTGTATTGTATCTATATGAATTTCATCTCTACTCTCGAGAGAGTAAAGCTAGAGTTCCCTGTTAAAACCAAGACAGATAGTTACCACCCTGTCCTGCTGTCAGCTTATTTTCCTTTCCCCCACTTTTAGGAAGCAAAGTACCTCTTCCCTTGACATATACACAACTTCTGTGTTTACACATGCACCTACAACTTGGCAGAGGTAAAGCCTGCCTATTCGTTACAGGCTCTGCACTTTACCATTAAAGGTCAAGCAAAAGGAAAAGCTAAACCAAACACAAAGCAAACTATAATGGGAGCTCTACAACACAGAGAACTACAAAACAACAGGTGTCTTTGGCAACAGGCTTTCACATGGAAAAGCACAAGAAAATAAACAGAAAGCACAAAAAAAGACTAGAAGAACAAGCATTATTCTTCAAAAAGCACAAAACAACCCAAATCAAATTTTAAACAGCACCCAAAACCAGAAGACTTAATACATTACAGTTTCCAGGTATAAGAACAAAAACAAGAGATTGGATATGACCCTTTGTTGTATGTCACTTCATTCAAAAATTTAAGATGAACAACATTAATTAGTAAATGGATTCACTTCTAAGAAACTCATCTTGGCTAATACTTTTGACATAGTTTTGTTAGTAAACAGAGTTTTAAAAATGCAACAGTGGAGTAGGAGAACATATAGACAGATGGTATTCTGGCATATACCTAACAGTGTAATAGAGAGTTACTTTGTCTCCACGTTACTATCTGAGACCATACCTTTACTCTGCAAATACAGAGCAACTCCACTTGTAGAAGTGAAAAAAATATTGGGTTTTGTGTAAACTGATATCACATATTTCCAAGGAGATTATAATCTCTGCAGTTCCAGGCCACCTGAATTTATCTTCTTTTGAAGGAATCACTTTGCAGCCTATACTTGGTTTCCTTTTAGATTCTGCAATTTTATTTGCTCTTGAGTCAAAAGTAGAGAAAAGTGAATATTTTGGCTTTAAGCAGGGACAGTATTATTCCAAATCATAAGGAATCAAGTCCTCTGATGGCCTGCCCTACTGCAGCAGAACATGTTTTATAAGAGACTGGAGGATGTGTTTTTGTCCTACCAACAAAAGCAACACCATTCTCTACACACAACGGCAGTGGTCCATAATATGCTTTCTGACAATAGGCAAAGGGTCATCTCGCATGGCAAGAATAGCCTCCAGCATGGATTAAAAATATAAGAAAAACATTTGACGTACTTGGATCTGACAAGATTGAGTCGGTTTTCGGCAAAAATTGGTCACAGCGGACTCCTTGGTAGCCCTCTTTGCACCTGAGAAAAAGGGGATAAATGACAAACATACGCATGCGATAATAAAAGGTTAATTTCAAGGTAGCAAAATCAACTGAAATTCTCCCTGCCAATGCTGTGAGGGACTTGCATATTTACAGTTATTTCAACTACTATGGAAGCAAGGTTATTACTGAAACACAATGGAAGCACGTAAAATCATTTGTATTTCAAAAAATTCCCCTCAACCCTTTTCAATTATTTCAGAAACTATGAAAAGAAACATCACTTAAGAACAACCCCTCTTTTAGATATCAATTCAGTGAAACAATCCAAGAAAGTCCTTTATAAAATAGACATATTTGTAACAAAATATACCCATTAGGTAACACAAAGCTTTATAAAGCTTCTGTACTGTACAAAACATCAGATTAACAATTTATCTTTGGCTGTCTGAATAAGTAGGGAGCACTTATGGAGCCATTAATTTTAGAACTAGTTTCTACTGCACTTAAAAGATAACATGTTTAGGCATGATAGACAATGTCAGGTGTTGTTTGTAAGCGAACAGTCTTAGACGTCTGTGGGATTAGATTTTTAAAGCACATAAACCAGAATAACCTCCTGCCTTAAAAACCATGAACTGGCTTTGACTGAGAATCTAATACCATTATTTATCTTGAATCTGTACTTTGAAGAAATTCCATTTACTGCATTTGGACTTGTTCTCAGAAGTTTATCTCTCTCACTTCATCTAAGTGTATCAGAAGCAGACCTTTAATTATTTATTTGCTAAGCAATTTTTCAGAGAAAAGTGATGGACACTTTAATTATAAATGATAGCAACAGGGACTCCGTATCTCCCAAAGCTCTTGCATATCATATAAACAATATGCTCAGATCAGCATCACCACCTTCATTAGGATTGACAACTGCAGCTTGAATTATGTGATAATGTCAAGAAGAGAAGCTATCTGCTCCTTCACAATGTTTCTAGTCAGGCTTCCTCTAAAAGTTGCCTTTTAAAATGCTTTTGGGTTAATAAATTAATGCTTCAGTGAGAAGTACGTGTCACCAGCCTTGATTCAGGGATTAGAAAGTACATTTGTGAGTAAATTATAAGAATTGCCATCAGACCCCCAAAAGTAGTAAAAATCTACAGTAAGAAGATGATTTAAAAAAAGATATTATATCAAACACTCCCTTTTGGCCTTTTTCCATGAAGGATACTGAGTGCTACTTTGCAAATCAGTTTCTTACCGGTACTTGTCTATCTATAAAATGACTGACTGGGAAAAACTGAATTCATATCCTGTGGTAGTGGTCACAAGTTATCAGTCAAGGAAAAATGTTCTAATTTTTTTTAAATGCAGAATGTTCAATTAAAATTGTCCACTAGTCAGAAAAACTGAAGAAGTCTCCATACATTCAGACATGGCTGCATGCAATTTTTGCCTCTGATTATGAAATGTCAGAAGTTGCCTCACATCAAACTGAAACTCTTCTTCACAGTCTTGGGAAGAGTTGATAGACCTAATTTCAAAGCTTAAGAACAGCCTACAGGGGTTGGGGATATTCTTGTCTTTGCATTAGCATTTTCTATTAACTTTTTGACATACATTTGTACCTGCCTCACTTACTATTACCCTATTACAGACTTAAAACTCTATGCTGAACTGATGGTCTGCAAGTCATAGAAGTGTTCATCACATAGCCTAATTCCACAACTGAAAACTTTGATGCTACATGTGAGGATAAAGAGTCAGAGAATGATAACTCCTGGAAGAGCTGTAGCGAGTGCTCATCAGCATGTGTGAAGACCCATCAGCCAGAGGCAGGCAGAGCAATGCTACAAGGACCCTCATGCCAGCGGGAACAGCCCTTCCCTTCTCTGATGGTCATCAGGGCACATCTGAGCCAAAAGCTCTGCTGCCTTCCTTTTCTTACCGCTCCATTCCTCACATAACGGAACAGAAACCTTAGACTGTCTTCACTTCACAGCTGAGAAACAGTCTGCACCATTTGTTACCCTGTCAGATGGTCCAGGTAATGAATTGTGGTCTAGGTAATGAATTGTTCATGCCAGAATTGAAGGAGAGAAATTTTGCTACTGTTAGCTGCTAGGGTAGATTTGGGGGTATCTATTCCACTCCTACCAACTGTGTCATGGTCCAAATCAAACATCAGAAAATATTTTTTGTGTCTCGCAAAAATGGCAAAAGGTACTGTGGATATTTTCACTTTCCATTTAATGTTGTTCGTAAGGGTTCCATATTATCAGTTGCAAATACAGCAGATGCTGATAACGTTGGTGGCCTCAAAAACAATCTGATGGGAGACTCCCGTAACTGGTAAAGTACCACCCCAGTACAAGACTCTAAGTTACATGTGTTTTCATGTCTTTCTTTTCTTGACTTTGTATGAGCAATGGGTTGGAACAGAATATATCACAGAGTCACTTAGATTTACAACTTCTCCCTTTTAAAACTCAGCATCCCTCACACCTGACTGAATTGCACGCTGCCACAGCTATGCTGTGCAATCTGGAGATAATGATGAGGACAGATTTCTTCTCTTAAAAATGTATTGGTTATCATATCAAGCTATTATTATTATACTGACTATATCACACATATACTGCTGCTTGTCTCCATCACTGTGAAGCTGGAGCATGCAGTAATCAGCTGGCTGACTGACCTGGATGAGTCTAAAGTAACATTTTCACTTACCTGTACATTTTGGTCAACATGTCACAGGAGAATTTTGTTTTTATGACTTTTAAAATTTAGTACAGAGGTGGCTGATACATCAAAGAATAAATATAATTTTTAAATGTAATAACATAATCTTACACCAAGATAACAACTTTTATGGCCATACATTGCTGAAAAAGTTAATATAATTTAAAAAAACAAGCAAAGATAAAACTACATCTCCTAGTTTCATTAACAAATGATTTTTGAAATCCATAAGACACCAAGTTATAGCAATAACTGCTCTGCTAATATCACACCAAAGTTTAAACCTTTTGTAATTAAGTCTTGTGAAACTGAAGTCTTGTAGAATATACATTTGACAGTTATAATGTTACAAAATGATAAAAGCTGATCATGTTGTGGCATCCTATAATCTTTGCTAAAGCATCTGCCACCCGTCCTAAATGGGCAGATAAGATAATTGTGCCAACGATACCCAACATGCACGCCTGCTGCTAACTGGCATCACACATCTAAGGTATGCCCCCCCCCCCCTCTTTTAAAACAACGCTATTGTGTCACATACAATAGTTCAGGGAAGTCCAATTGAGGTCGTTCAATATTGCCATATGCAGTGTAAATGATCACATTCATATTTATGGATGTATTAAAAAAACTGTGAGTAATCAGGGAAATCTTGAGAAATGCTTTGATGCAGCCAACTGTTTCAGAAATCATCATTTGATTATATGACAAGCAAATGTTTATTAGATATGCCTTTAAAAAAAAAAAAAAAAAAGTCAAACTAGGGTAAGATATTTCTCATAGTGAAGCGAAAGCTCTGATCTGCATGTGGGACCCCCACAGCAAAGGACAGAAAGGACAGTCTAAGCTCCATTCTCGCACCAGAAATCACTCCCGTGCTGAAGCGCTGCACTGTATGAGCAGGCTCAGGTACATGCTTAAGTGCAGACCATGGTGAAAGGCTCTAATAAATAGTATTAATTACAGCCTCCTTGGAAAGTAAATACGAAAATGGAATTCACTGGTTTGCATTCACATTTTCACCAAAATAACTGTATCTGTCTAGGCTCTAGACCAAAAATGTCAACTAAAAATGTATGAATGGAATAATTTAAATCCTTCTGATTAAATGTTATGAAAAGAGTCACAGGTAAAGCTAATCTGCTGCTGCTAAAATGCTTGCAAAGATCCCTAAACGGTATCTGTTAAATTTAACTAAGATTATTTTATCCTGTGTTTTTATATCTTTCACTGGTAATGTACTTTCTGTAGGTTGTTTTTTAAGGTCACCAAACTGCACTGTGCATTGCACTTTATGGAGTCACATATAATATCCTTTATGTGAAAACATACATGCAGAAACACATTTCTCATTCCTGGTAAGAAGTTTTTTTTCTTTCTACTCGAGCATATTTGTGCTTAAGTATTAAAAAGCAAGCAGAGTATGAGCATTTATTCAATCCTTTTGTCCCCATTTTTAATATCAAATAGTATTAATACAGGTATATTCTAGTCAAAGGGATCACAGATATTTTCTGTGGACATTTCTCAGAATTGTTTCTTGTGTATTCAAACCTTATGGAGCCAAGGGAGATTTCAAATAGTTGACTGCATCATGCGTAGGAATAACACAGCGCTCCAACTCCCTAGATTTCAGATGGGACACACTAGCAAAAAGTAAAGTGAATGGTGGCAGGGGGGCGGCAAATTCCATGTTAAGTGAAGCTGAAGAATCAAATATATCTAAAGCCAGCAGGAGAAAAGGAAGATATTACAAAGAACCTACTTAGAAGAGTTAGGGAAGGACGTATAAAGCTTATGACCAAGAAGCCATTACCATCAGTTTACATTTTCCCCAAATACTTCTGTATAGTGCTCCATACCCCTATTAAACCAAAGTATTCTACTTCTCAAGGGATGGTAATGTACAGAAGGCAGGAGAGAGAGTGGCACCAGCAAACTACAGAGGCTATGAAAGACAGTAATGCTGTGAACCCTCATTTCTTTCCTCCTCCCCTATGATACTGACCATCCATTTGAAATGGGAATAATTCTTTTTCTTCCCTAAATGTGATGATCACATTTGCCTTTGACCATGTGAAGAAGTATGCATAAAATAGTTTCTCTGCACAAAGTCCAGAATTTGGCAACCATAAGATATACGAGATCCTCTGAAATGGAAATTTTGAAAAAGGCATTTGGAACCTCAGTGATCGACTATGCCAGAAGACAAAGCTGTAATACTATACATCAGGAAAATAAGCATACCCTAGGCCGAAAGTGATTTGTGACATTTAACAGAAATGTCTTAATAGTGCAGTGCCCCAAAGATAAACTTCTATAAACCTATAATCTGATTCTAGCCTTGTAATCCAATTTGAAAGATGCATTAATAGCACCTATGAAAAATGAAAGTTAATTTTTGCAGTGTATCCAGACCAACACATTTCTTTCCACTTGTAGGAGCTACAAGATAACAATCTCAAAAATGCTATTAGAATGATCCATCTTATAATTTCACTGGATCAGTTACAAATTATTTTCTCATGAGACCATTACAGACATTGTATTGACGATCAGATGCCAGTAGGAGTCTATACCGCATCTCTTATTTTTTCTCTACGAGAGGAATCAGAGATCGTGATAAAGAAATATTCCAATGGTCTATAAATTTTGATCAAGTACTTATTTTCACACAGAGAATGCAATATGCTTTATCCTGGGTTGGAGAGCTGGTTATGCAATAAATATACAGTAGCAAGCCATGACATTCTATATACATTGTGGGTTGTCCCACAACGTAGCCTGAAATATGCCATAAACAATGAAAAATAATTCCTCTGCTCTGCAGGTAAGCTAAATATAGAGTTCAGTACCTGTAACTAGAATGACCTTAACTGGAATAAATAGAAATTTATATTTATTATCGTGATTGTTATTAGGTGAAGATTTTATTCACAAGGGAAGAAAAAAGTAATCTTAACAGTGAAGGTCAGACAGGATGTCTTGTCATTTAACACATGCAGCATGCCACAATAAGCAAAAAACAGGCTTCCTAGATTCAACAGATTAGACCACTGAATCACAACTTAGAATATTTCTCCACGGATACCATGCTCAAAGCCAGACAGAAAATGAACCCTTCATAAAAATCAATAGTTTGCTGGTCAGGCACTAACCTGAGAAGTAAAAGATTCACATTCCAGTTTTGGTGTGAAAATGAAGCATTAAAGATGAACCCAGGTTTTCTATATTGCAGAAATGTCCTGATAATTTGATTATCTATTCTAGGAAGCACTGCTCTTGTATTGTTCTTGAAAAAAAAAAAAAATCAGAGATATTCCATTTCATCTTGAAATAAGTTGGGGGGGGGGGAGGGAAGACAATGAAAAAAAAGTTTCCAACATGGCTCTAACCATGCATAACTGAGTGAAACAGTCATGTGTTGAACCTTGGACAGAGTTACTGCTGTTATCAGGTAATTGTTTACACCCAACAGAGTTTGTAGTGAAATACAAACCAGAAGTAATATTTGAACAGCAAATCAGCTAATGGTTATTGGAGACTTCTTCAGAAACTGCAGGACTTGGGAGACCAGGTATATACTGAGCAGTGCTGGCAGAGATGGCATTTTTCTCTTTGCAAATCTGTTTCTGTAGTTTCACAATGGAAAGACTTTTTCAAGTTGACATGACTTTTCCAAAATCTTTTCATAAAAAGATCATGCAACAGTTTATGAACAAACTGTTAAAGGAAAAGGCTTTCCTTAACTGTGGGAGTGACTGTGGGCATTGGACCATAGGTGCACGCGGTCTGCTGGCAGTAAGCGTGTGGGGCAGGGGGCACAGACAGGAAGAGGAGCAGGAGGAAGGGTGACAGTCCCTAATACAAAACCAGGTACAAAAGGCTACCACAGCAACAGGGGAAACTGCCTCTCATCAACTCCTCCCTTGATCTATTTAACACTTGTGCTGGTTTTGGCTGGAATAGAGTTAATTTTCTTCATAGTAACTAGTATGCGGCTATGCTTTGGATTTGTGCTGGAAGCAGTGTTGATAACACAGAGGGATGTTTCAGTTACTGCTGAGCAGCGCTTACCCAGAGCCAAGGCCTTTTCTGCTCCTCACCCCACCCCACCAGCGAGGAGGCCGGGGGGGCACAAGAAATTGGGAGGGGACACAGCCGGGACAGCTGACCCCAACTGACCAGAGGGACATTTCAGACCGTATGACATCACGCTCAGCGTATAAAGCTGCGGGAAGAAGGGGCGGAGGTGTGTTCGGAGTGATGGCGTTTGTCTTCCCAAATAACTGTTAAGCGTGACGGAGCCCGGCTTTCCTGGAGATGACTGAACACCTGCCTGCCGATGGGAAGCGGTGAATGAATTCCTTGTTTTGCTTTGTTGCGTGCGCAGCTTTTGCTTTACTTATTAAACTGTCTTTATCTCATCCCATGAGTTTTCTCACATTTACTCTTCCAGTTCTCTCCCCTATCCATCCCACGCGGGGTGGGGGTGGGAGCGAGCGAGTTGCTGTGTGGTGCTTAGTTGTCGGCTGGGGTTAAACTATGACAACACTCCAACATGTATAATTGAATAAAGCTCAATCTCTTCCTGAAATGAAACACCAAACTTGGAAGCTAGATGAAAAAAATGCAGTTTTTCCTCAATTGTTTCCATGAGTGATATAGCACATCTACCTCATCGCACTCCAACCTGTTACAGAGAATCAGTTTTTAAAATATGCTTCTCACTGGCAGGCTCTATCCTTCTTCCTTGTCCAAAGATGACGAACTGTAGCTATTGTGTAATCAGACTTTTAAAATGCACTGGTGAGAGCTTCCATACGGATTCACTATCTTACACAGCCTTCAGGTCTTGGTTGTGGTAATTTTATTAAAACCCATAATGTAATCATCTAAGTCATGTACGACCACAAAAATCCAGTAGCCTCTACTACTTTATATCACTTTATATAAAGCAATTTCACTAGCCAAACTATCTAGTTACCCAGTAGTTACAGACACCATCAGTAAGCAAAGCAGAAAAAGCAAACATGGATTTTTGACCGCCCTTAGTAACCTCAAACAGCCAGAGGCTTTTAGCACCAAGAAGCAAAAATGATAACTTTTGTGCAAAAAAGTGTAAACAGGACCAGTCATTAGAAGGTATGTTTGGATAGGTGGGTCTTTACTTTAAAACCCTGTGGATTTATGACTGCAGCAATATGTGCACCTCTGAGACCAGCAGACTCGTGTGCTCCTTGCATAAAGTTCTAACCCCTACGGTCTATGCTATGCACAAAATATAGCCTACTAACTAAAATTAAACTAAAGTGAATATAAACAGATAAAATCAACTAAATTAAATTAAAATGAATGCATGGCATTAGAACAAAACTGGGAACCCAGTAAGGAGTTAGGTAAAGACACAGTATTTCTTGAACACAAACATGAATCCCTTCAGATGGGAAGGCCAGAACACTTACCCAGGACACTCACACCCCTCCTCTTTTTCTTTCAGATTTTTTTCCCTAAAATAATCTCCACAACAGAGATGCAACTTACTGTATAATAAAGGTTTCATATGAGTGTTTGAACATATTTCATTTTTTGAAGACCTTGCAATCTATTATGTAACTGAATTATGACATGGATCTGCCTTTTTCTTTTCTTAAAGAAATAAGGCTGACTGTTGTGTAAAGCAATAGTACAGCTGTTACAGAATGGGCAATATCAACTTTAAGAAACGAACAAAAAAATCACTTTTCTGTCAATTTTCTTTTAAAATGTTGTATCTGTTAAAAATAAGTAGAACAAGTAACACAAAGGAAATTATACTGAAAAGGCAGCCAAGGAAGGGTAAGAAAAGATTTTTTCTGTATCATTTGCCCTAGAGCCAGTCTAGCTGAAACACACTAACATCAATACAGAAATTGAATCAGACTTTTTAAAAATCATACTTATCATTGGTATAATTACTTATCATTGGTATAATTCACTATTTTTTCAAGATGTAACTTGTCAGTGCACCTCTTTAAAATAGGGAAGTACTATTACGCTGCTCTTGGTGCAAATGGAGTAGAGATTAAAGGTCACAGCTACAAAAACCAGAGTCACTGCCCAGATTTAGGTAACACAACTTTGAACTAATTTGTTGACTCCAGTGATTCGGGTTCCTTTACATTTGGAGAAACTAAATGGGGATACTTTAGTAAAATCTGAATTCTCTAAATCCTCTATAGGAACCATTGAACTAAATGAGGCTTTTAGCATTTAAAAAGGAGTTATGTGGATTTGACTTAAACGCCTCATCCAAAGTTATGCAGGAACTACTGAATTATCATTCCTTTCCTGATCTGGATGGTTTTCCTTCTTTGTCTTTCAGAAAAGGTAGATCAGAAAAAGAAATAAAAAATTAACAAGAGGTGTTAGTAAAGCCATTCAGGCTGTCCAGACCTATGGCAGCACCTGAACTTATAATCATTTCCCTCACCTCAACAACAGACCAGTTTTTTTTTTTTTTTTTCTTTTAGGTTTTTTATCTGAAGATATACATTTAGTGTATTCATAGTTAATTTGGTATCAAATTTACTTGTGGCATATCTATGCAGGTCAACATTTCACACTAATACACACACAGGCTTTAGGCTTTTCATGAGCTAAGACTTATCTTTACCCACTGAGGATAATAAAATCCTTAAGAAATTATTTTTCCCTTTGTTTCCATAATACATATATCTGGATACAAGTCTTATGCATAACAATTTGAAGTGGCAACTTAGCAATTGACTGTAATTTAGTTTCAACAATCAGATTCAAGATCAAAAAAAGGTTTTGCATTTAGTTTTTTATTGTAGCAAGCATGTCAGAATTTGAAGAGGGTACAATTACAAGTCAGCAACAGGTAGCTAGAATACAGTTGTGTTTCAAACCTTAGTGAGTGGTGTATAATCACATATGTAGAAGGCACTGGGATCTAGACAGACCTACTTATGCTGCTTGTCCAATCAAAATCAATGTATTTATTCACATCCATATAAAACAGGCAGGCGCTTAACTTCAGTGCTGAATGGAGCCTAACTGACATAAGCATCCATCTTTGTGTTGCTACCACATCTGTTATGTATGTCAAATCTTGTTATGTAGGTTCAAAGAAAAAAAAAACCCACAACCTTTTATTTGTGATTGAACTAGGATGAATTCCATGATTTCAAGAGATGACTTCCTCTCCTGTCCTCTATACTTCATTTTCCATCATATATTTTAACAACAAAATTTCTAGTTTTGAAGTCCTTTGGTTTCCCTTTCAGCTGGAGAACAGTCTTTAAGTAAGACTGTATTCAGGAACTATGAAATCCAAGCGCATTGGGATGACTAGAGAACAGACATCATGGTGATCATCTGGCTTGTTCAGTCATCAACGGAAATGAAATCTTTTGCTCTCCATTCTTAGCTCAATAATACAGAGCTGGAGAAAAATTCAAATCCGACAGCAGTGCATTACTCTGCTGCAAAAACCATGGCTAGAAATACAAACAGACCACAGACAGAATTGGGCAGAAGCAAGTCATCGAAAATAAACAGGGGGGCCAAGACTGACCAGCATTTACCTGCCAAAAATAACCCATCACTAGAAGAAATCTAAGAATCCTTCTGAAGTATTGCCAAATGTTTAGCTCTTAACATATTCCAATGAACAAGGAAGATGAAAGGATCAAAGATGCAACACTTCCATTTGAGATTATGACTGCTATTAAACAAAATTATAGAAAACCTGAAAACTTTACTAGAGCAGGGTATGGAGGAGCACTTTAACTTCTGGTTTTCACAATAAAATTGGACTTGGTTCAAGACTGGAAAAAGTAATCAAGAACATGCAGTCAATGTTGACAAGCACAAGGTCATGCTCACCTTATGCTGAATCTTTAAAAATCATGGTCCTAGGAGACTTATCCTTGCTTATACCAATTAGAAAATCGTGCTTAGTAACAGCTCAATTTTTCACAGCCGTGCTCTAGTAAAATCAAATGTTATGAGGTCGACAAGTGATAACTTTTACTCAAAAGTTCATATGCACTTCTAATTCCACCAAACAGTGCTTACAGTACTTAATGACTCTGTCTAGGTCAGGCAACACAATTTTTTCATGATGTAAGTCTTGATCATTAAAAAAATACACTACTCCAAATTGAATAAAATATCAATATCTGGAAAAATCTTTTTGAAAAGATAAAAATGTCAATAGGCTTACTCAACATTTTTCATTTTAAGAATTTAGATTTTTTAATGTATAGCTTTTGTTACTTTATATTAGTGCTGAAATAAGGTAACTTACAGTCTGTGCTTCATAAAATGAGTCCTGAGTGCCAATATTAACTCTAAGATCTGTAAATGCTAGATTAAATTCAGCAGAGAGGAGCAAATGTTTGACAGGACCTTTCAGAAGCGACCCTGGAAGTGACTGCACTTCAGATCTGCAATTTCTACGTTCTCTTTTGCTTTTTGAAGGAAGGTTTTAGTGCTGACCTGTACCAGGAACAAGTTGCCACAGCCTGTTCATTCTAGTAGTTCAACACAAGTTCACCTCGTATATCCATACCACACCAACTTACCTATGGCAGCATTTTGACCAGCCCCAAGCATGGCACAATGCAATAATACTGCCCCTGCCCCAGTGCTTTATTTTTCAAATTTAACTCAATAGAAAGATCAACACAGACTTTCCTAGTCCATGTTGTGCCTTTAAAAAATTAAAAAAAAAATCCCTCCTCCTTAACAATAAAATTCAACCTGTAAACCACAAAAACATTAGAAACTCTCTTCAAATATCAGCCAATAAACAAAATATTTAACCAACTAACTAAGCAATCATTTCTCTGCTATTTTGGATTTAACCAACCAGAAAAACTGAAAAGCTTTGATTAGGTTTTTCCACAATATACCTCTGCTGTGTGATAGATGATTTACTATGGATGATAAATGAATATAGTCTTTCATTATGTATGGCATTCATCAGCTACGAGAAAGCTTTTGAATAAATGGAAGGTGATTTCATATCATATTCAAAGCCTCATGCAGCTAAGACACAGATGAAAGCCACATTCAATACTTGAAAAAACAACTGAAAATGAGACCTTTGCTTTACATTATGTCTGCTCAAGATAACCATCTTTATAAAAGCCCTTCAAAACTCTTCTTGAAAACATCCTTCAGGGACTGGACTTAGGTAGGAAAAAGAGATGTCTGAAAAATCAATAAAGAAAGGACTAAAAGATGTAAGATTTATAGATGCTATCACGGCGTTCGGTGGGAACCTACCTCACCTTCAAGTGGCCATTTGTTAAAGATGGCAATTCTAACAATAAGTGAGTCCATTCTAAAGAGCGGTACAAACTCCCTAGTAAGTAGCGTAACAGTTTTGCTGGATGTGTTTCTTTTCCCACTTTCCTCCTCACACATATTACAAGCTCTAATATTACAGTCCTTTGCTTCCAGCTACTTAACAAAAGCAACAGCCCTGGACTTTTTTCAAAAACTTTCAAATATGTTTTTCATTTTGTTTCATTGAGTATTTTCCAGTTCAAAAACAGAGCCAAAAATAGTCAGAGAAATGAAATTCTCTGTTCTCAAATCCAAGCCAGAAGCAATGGATCCTTTGCTTGTTATGAAAAAGTCATGCAAGATTTCCAGTCCAGCCCTGCAGATTCAAAGACATTTTTCAAATTTCAGAACTTTCTAATTAATTTTTTTGGACAAATTTTAAAATACGCATAGGAACTCAGATGCTCGTCTAGTAATAATATCTATATGGAATAATACTAGTCACAGACTCCTCTCCTAAACAGCTCAAGGCCACATCAAGCCAATGCTTATCTACAGAGACAGAGTGCCTCTGCCAGACACTCTAAACCCCTCAGTAATTCACTGAGGTATTTGTTTTGTACTTGTTTTTATACCTGGTTTGGAAAGAATAATTGAAGCCACTCTGGAGGTGCCAGTTAAAATATCCTTAACTACTAACAGATGGTCTATACAAATGATGCCCTCTCGCTTTATGGCAGGAAATAAACATGCCTCTGCTACTGTATTTTATATGATGAGCACACATCGCATTTTACAGATAAGAACAATTTGACATGCAATGTAATTGCCTAGCAAAGTTCAAATAGAGAAACATTTTCCAAAATAACTCTTCCTTAGCATATTAAATATAATTTAGAACCCAGAAAATGAATGGTGTTAAAATTCAAGCAAGACATTTTCTTGAGATATTTGAAATTGCTAACTGAAAAACTCCAAACATTTAAAGTTGCCCCATTATACAGAAAGATTTAGTAACAAGTCTTGCATAGAATAATGTTTTTCTGAAGAAACAACTATATGTATTGTAATGACATTTTGGCATATATTTCACCATGTAGATTTAGCATAAAACTAGCAGCTAAAGCTCTCCTGCTAATGGATCAACAGCTTACCAGCCAGCAAAAAGTCTTGGGGTCAATTGGCTAAACCTAGCAAGTTTTTCTCCTACAGAAGACAGGAAGCTGCAGCCTTTGTCACATTACAGCGCCTATTGCAGCTTAAAGCTTCAAAACATGCAATGAAGACTCCAGCCCAAAGTCGTTCTGAGTTTACTCTGCTCTTGCCTTAGTTTGGTGGCAAAGAAGTAGTCTGTAGGAGCTAATACTGGAGAAGCACAAACCTGCAACAGGAACAGCACCACCCGAAAGAAAAAACCCAGCTACCTTATCATCCACGTAAAATGCAGGTGGACTTCCACAGGAGCAATGTGGCAAGACCTTTGCTACACTAAATAAGCAGGAAGATTAATCTAAGCTGAAATGACATGTCTAACATACCCTCCCCCCATTATGTTTTACACAAAATTTTATTAGAACAAGGAAAAAATTCTACTCTTCAGTTCCACTGTGAAATTTCAACCTGAAGCCTTCTTAATTAGTTTCTTGCTTGTGAGTTAAAAGAACCCACATCATTAAAAAGTACTAGCGATTCAAGCATTTTTGTCTGCAAGTTATTAATGCAAGTTTATTAAGTTTCACCAGCCAACACATTTGTAATTTAGTAGGGTTTGGATGAGTATGTTTCAGACTACAGGATGCATATTAACTGCAAGATATTCCATTTGACTATTGACAGTACCTGACCCATCAGTGACATCGTTTATTTGTGGAAAACAGAAACGTTTCCAATCGAAAAAAAGGACTGTCAATTTATTAACTGTAAACAGTAACACAATTCTAGGTTATGAACTCAGCTCAAGCTCCATTTTTTGAAGATCTGCTCCAGAATCTTTTAAAATTATAATTATTTCATTACTTCTTGTGAACATGTTTGGTACTTCACTGCCCGTCAGTTGTGGAGGGTTTGTTTATACGACACCAAGTCTGGTAACAATATACTTGAATGCAGTTATTTTCTATATAAAATTGCTGGATAAAATTTCCAAGCTTGTTAAAACGTAGATTTTCTTCAGAGCGAAGAACTGAACGACACCAAAACCCAAGGATGCCATGATGCTAAAAAAAAAAATCAGGATAATGTTTGTTTGCTCAGCTTCATTTAAAAATAATAATTGAGTTACCTAGCAAGTCTTGATTAACACAAAAATCATTGAACTGGTTGGAGACATGCTGATCAAAACAAGCTATGCATTATTTTGAAGAAATGTATGCCTTAGTTTAAGAACAAGAATGACCCAATATAATAAATATTGTTAATAGAAAACATTTCTAACAAGGGTGGCGAGTAGTTTTCAAATATCTATACCAGAATGAAAGCATGGTATTTATTTCTGATTCCAATATTTTAAAAGCTATTTTTAATACATTATGCCCTAGTAAGTTAGCTACCCAAAGCACGTGACATGCAGCAAGCAGAGGCAAATATATGTTGTTCTATGTCCATTTTAATACTTGCCCAACACACAAAGCAGCACTCTGGCTGACACAATTCTCACTACCGGGTATATGCTAACACACAGGAATCCAAAACACATTATTTTATGGTTACTTGTGGGCAGAAAGTAGTATCACCAGGACATTTTAATTTGCTGGCTTTCCTGCAGCTTCTGTAAGAAGAGCAGCAGAAACAGAAACATTATTAGAGACAAGGGAGCTCCCAAGAACTGTGGCAATATTTACACCCAGGTTAACACTACCAAGAGGATTAAGTCCTTCCTAGAAGTTCAGCTCTGCAAAATGCCAAACTCTTTTACATTAAGGTATATGAAGTGCTTAAATTCAAGCAAATAAATGGAAGCTACATGAAAAATAATTATGCACTGAAAAGAACAGCATTCACAAAAAGACCTGCTACATTTGAGTTGACAATTTGCATCTCTTCTTAATATTTTTTTTAAAAGTAGGGAGTTGCATGAAAAGTCACCCATGCTCTGCCACCACCTGCCAAACCCAACAAAAAAAGAAAACTCTCAGAATTGGAATATTATGAAATAATGGTAACTCCAACAGGTGACACTGATCTGACGTGCTTGCTGCCAGAAAATACTGGTCATACATACAAGACTCTTGCCTGATTCCATTTTCAAAATAATGGCAGCTGAGAGCAATAATCAGGAAAGTCATTATGTCCCATTTAAGATCATTTTGTAGATTAGAATTAGTGTCTGACAGGATGTCCCTATTAAGTTTGAGGAATACATTTGCTTCTCTTGAATTCCTAATCATAAATCAACTGAACTCAGTGACGCGTTTCTGATAATTCTCTTCTGATTTCAGGTGAAAGAAAAGCAGCACAGCTCGTACTGCCTCTAGACAGTGCTACCAAATTTTTCTGGTCACATACACACAAAAAGAGCAGAACAGGTCATTCTGAACTTATTCATTCTTATTTCAAAGGAAATAAATACTAAAGACTAAAGCTTTTATGAAGAAGAAAGCAGAGGATGTCTGCTCTGCACTTCTGCTCCGGGAGCCACACTGCTTTCCTCCTGTGTGACCTTCAGCCAGGCACTTAACAGCATTACCACTCACAATGCCGCTGTAATAGCAGCATAGTAGGCTCAGCACAGCCTTCCCCTCAGCCGGAGCTCTGTGAGGAGAAATTATCAAAAAACACGCAGTAATGGTGGTAGTGGAAGCATCAAAGCTACACAGGTAATAAGATAGATACACCTGTGTCATTCTCTGCAGAAAGCAGGAATCTTGCATTGTTAAACTCACCTGCTCATTCAGCATGTTTTTCTTCAGAAAAAAAATATGGAGACTTTTAGAAAAATGAAGCTACATTAATTAAACACGAACTAAACATTGGTTGTAAGGAAAATTAGGATATTCTCATTTCCTTTTTTAAATTTAACTTCTAAAATATTAGCATGCCAAATAATAACAAAGCAAAGCTTGGCATTCCCATCCACTTTCATGTAGGGTATGAGTTCCTTTCTAGAAACAGGATGTAAAGGCTCCTCGTAATTTGGAGCACAGAACAGTAAGAAGGGAGGAAAGCCTTGTCTGAATGACCTCTGAGGCTGGATAGTGAATGCAGACATCGTGGACATCAGCTAAACCATATGCATGCCAAGGCCAGCACAGGTACGTTATCTTAGATGTGCATATCTTTACCATTTCAGCTTCAAGACTTTTACTATTCTTCCTCCTTTGTTAGGGTCTTAACGCTAGTAGACCCAGAGAGTTCAGAGGCAAGACTCTCCAGAACAATTTGGAACAAATCTGCAGAGAAACACGTGTCACTGGAAGAAGCCTAGTCCCTGCTACACGCTGCCAGTTTTCCACCTGGGCAGACTAGGATGGAAATACTCAGCAAACCAGAGCAACTTTCAGGAGCTGCCTCTTGAGCAGAGCATCTCCACAACGTAACTGCAAGAGCGCAGCCTGGGGCTCCTGCAGGTACAGTGGCCAGGTGGATGCCCAAAAAGCACTCTGAAGCCAAGGCAGTTCTGCATCTGACCCAGTCTTCAACATGTCAAAAGGATGGCACTAATACCTTTATAAGTTACAAATTAGTTATATCTCACTGTCAGGATAACCACTGTGACAATCCACTTCAGTCTCATCCTTCTACCTCTCTTGAGACCTCGTACAATTCGGTAAATAGCTCAGAAACCAAAGGTTTTCTTGTTTAAGTATAATGTTATACTAACTTATTCAAATACTGTTTATACCATGACACAGAAGCATACAGCTCAACAGAGGTTACTACCCATGTATTTACCGAGATTTTTGGTACAATTTGGCAGCCAGAGGTGTGTTCTGCGATGCAGCAATTATTTTATTAGGACTGAGTTAACTAATCTAAGGTTAGCATGGACATTTCTTCACTCCCTTTGTTACAGACTATTCTAAATAACATATTGCCATCCTTGATATTTTTACACCATTGCTATTTGCTGGTATTTCTCCCCTTATGACTGCACAACTAAATAACTACATTTATATATAAATCGATTATTCAAAAGTCAGACCAGCCCTGTGGTGCAACATGTTTATCCCACTTTTGTGCATGGAATATAAATCTTTTCATATATCATCTACGACTGGAGTCATTACTCTACAAACTCATCATTATAAGTTTACCTATGCCTCTAATGAGGTGGATTTTTTTTCCCCAGTGGTAAGTATTTAGTAAGTTCCTTTAAACATCAGTACATAGATCAGAAAATAAAAAATGACCAGGCTTGCTTTTTCCAATAATACCAAATAGTCTTTTCCTTTTTGGTTGTCTTTACTGCCTTTCAAATTTATTAGAAATGAGATGCTCATTAATTTTCTTTATTTTTACCAACTAACTGTGTTTCTAAACAAAAGAGAACCCCTCTGAAAAATATCCTCATCATGTTTTGCTTATTGCCCAAATATTTTGGCTCTTCCTGTTAGAAATACCTGCCCCTTTACTCCCTTCCACCACTTAAATCATTGACATGGTAAATTTAATTTGGATTCTAACCTGTTAAAGACAAATTATAGTATATTTTGCATACAAAACAATGCTTATGTTTTGAAATATGGAAAAAGAATAAAGGTTGGTTTAGAGCTGTGCTATTCCATTTCTACAAAGAAAAGATAAGATGCGGTAACATAATAATGCCTTATTACATCCACCTGAAGAGCTAAAAACCCCACAGTTCTCCAGCCCCACTATGTTCTTACTGAGTGCTTAGCAGGGAAGAGAACTTATCAAAATATATGACTATGAATAATATTTTAAAGAAACTGAAAAGATAACCAGCTTAAAGCAAGTGGGCGAATCCATGTACTTGCAGTTCAAAATGCTCTTTTAATTTACCTCATACAAATTTGAACTCAAGATTTATAAGGAAAGAAAATATCAATTGCACTTAAACATGGTGTCCCTTTCAATTTATTTTGTGCTAAACAATCAGTAAGCATTCACACGGGATTTACAGTGAAATGGGTTAATTTGATTTGATGTAAAATTAAAAAAAAAGGTACTCTGATGGAATAGAGATTGATACAGCAGTGTTACCAACTTAAAGCTAGCACAAGGATTAATCATTTGAAGTCTTAAAAGTAAGGAAGATACATACTGCTGTCCTTTCCTTTTATACACTTACTGAACTTCTTAAAGATTGCACTATTGATTTAAATCCATGTTTTTTAAATCCATGTTCTTATTAATTTGCCTTGTTCCTAGTATTCCTCTGGAGTTCTGTCATGGTTTAACCCCAGCCAGCAACTAAGCACCACGCAGCTGCTCACCCACTCCCCTCCCCCCCAGTGGGATGGGGAGAAAATTGGGAACACCAATTGATGTTTAAAGGAACTTACTAAATACTTACCACTGGGGAAAAAAAATCCACCTCATTAGAGGCATAGGTAAACTCATAATGATGAGTTTGTAGAGTAATGACTCCAGTCGTAGATGATATATGAAAAGATTTATATTCCATGCACAAAAGTGGGATAAACACGAGTAAAACTTGTGGGTTGAGATAAGAACGGTTTAATAGAACAGAAAAGAAGAAACTAATAATGACAATGATAACACTAATAAAATGCCAACAGCAATAATAAAAGGATTGGAATGTACAAATGATGCGCAGTGCAATTGCTCACCACGCGCCAATAGACACCCAGCCAGTCCCCGAGCGGCGATCCCCCGCCCCCACTCCCCCCAGTTCCTACACTGGATGTGATGCCCCATGGTATGGAATACCCTGTTGGCCAGTTTGGGTCAGCTGCCCTGGCTCTGTCCTGTGCCAACTTCTTGTGCCCCTCCAGCTTTCTTGCTGGCTGGGCATGAGAAACTGAAAAATCCTTGACTTTAGTCTAAACACTACTGAGCAACAACTGAAAACATCAGTGTTATCAACATTCTTCTCATACTGAACTCAAAACAGCACTGTACCAGCTACTAGGAAGACAATTAACCCTATCCCAGCTGAAACCAGGACAAGTTCGAATAAAACAACATGAACGAAACCAGATATACTGGGGGCAAAAGTCAAGTTAAACCTGAGCTAGAAATCAGCATTTTAAAGCCTCAGGTTAATATAATCTAATGTGATGCTTAAAATTAAGTACTTAGGTTTGTTCCTAGTCATTTTGACATGTCAGCTCCTGACTTTATCATTTAACTTACACAGCCTAATTACAAGCTAAATGCTCAAAAAACACCCCAACAAACCCAAACCAAAAACAACACCAAAAAACCTAAACCCATCTTGGCTTCTAATACATATGAAATTGTCATTATTCCATTAATTTTAGAATACATTTCATGCATTCCAAAGCATATGGGTACTACACTTCACAAAAATAATATTAATAAGCATATCTGCATTAATTTTAGAAGTAGACAGGTAAAGATATTTTTGTGCATTCCGAATAACTCCTTGAAAAGAGTCTTGTCTTTTGATGGTAATCATAAACACAAGAAAATTGTTCATCTACATGATCTACAAAAACATGTTCTTGGTTTCATACATAATGGTTTTCCCAGATATGAAATACAAAATTATGCCTTATTTAAACAAACTCAACCTGCAAAGATTTACAACTTAATAATAAAGACTTCTGTCTCTAGAGCCATATCATGGAAAATTAAACCCATCAATCCTGAAAAATGTTTTTCTTTTTTACTTTACTTCAAATTCTACCAGAGTCAGGAAAAAACTTTCAAGCAATTAGCAGTTTTGCATATCTATCACTGTTAATAACCCGAGTCCCAGAGTGCTACAGAAGGGAATCAATGAAATGAATAAACAATAAAGGAGTCACAGGAAAGAACTGCTTCCTTCAGCACCTTCCTGGAGTTTGCTTTTGGAAGATCTGTGCCCTTCTCTCTCCTCCTTTCCCTCCAGCTTTCTGTAGTTACCTTTCACCAGTTCTTACGCTTGGGAAAAGAGAATCCCTGGTAGCCGGTTTGGAACTCTTCCCCCCCTTTATTTCTTGCAAACTGGGTCCGTTCTTACCCTCCTCTATTCTACAGGTTTAACAACCTGCCTCAAAAGCAATATATCCTCTCAAGTGTTATGATCACCTACATAGCCTAGATCGATCCAGAATTTCAACTCTCAAAGATGCTCTCTTGGAAGAATACCACATATGGAATTTCATCAACAAAGTAAATATGGCACAGAAGCAGCTGTATGGCGATTAAAGGGTTGGTGTGTCTGGCCTGAGGAGAGGCTGAGAGAGCGGCGATTGTTGAGCTTGAAGGCAAGGCTCAAGGGGGATGTTACTGGTGTGCAGAAATGCAGGTGGGGGGACTGCAGAAGACAGAGCCAGACTCTTCTCAGTGATATCCAGTGAAAAGACAAGAGACAATGAGAACAGATTGAAATACAGGAGACTCCACTTATACATTAATAAGCCCTCTGTTTTACTGTGAGGGTAGCAAACCACTGAAACAGGTTGCCCAGTGCATCCATCCTTTGAGGTATTCAAAACTCAAGTGGACAGTCCTGAAAAACCTGCTGTAGCCGACCCTGCTTGAGAGGGGGTTGGACTAGATGATCTTCAGAGGTGTCTTCCTACCTTAACAATTCTGTGATAAATGAAAAGATCCTTTCTCTGAGAATTACAAGAGTTCCCACAGAAAAAACATAAAACAACTCCCGAAATCAAACCACAAAAAACACCTCCCCCAAAACCCACAAAAAAAAGTCTCCACAAATGCAATCCTTTCTAGAGAAGCAAAATTTACCTGAAGCCCAGCATATTTCCTAAATCCCAGTATAATTCCTAATAATCATTCAGCATCATGAGAGACAGATGAGAGGAAAACAGATTTCCATATCTGAAAACAACATTCTCTGCTTTCTAAATGAAGTGCTCATGTGAGTCATGGAAATCAATCATACAGGCTCCTTTACTTACTAAAGAAAGATCTAGGATCTATATATAGATGTTGTTTTCTCCTCCCCGTGCCCCTAAGCTTGAGGTCTGGTTTCATCATCTTTGCTTTAAAAGTAACTCACCTCACTTAGAGCTGTAATACAAAGAATAAATGACATAAATGAAATGCCATGTCTGAGCTGATTATATTAGTTTCATTTTTTCCCTTTTTTATAAAAACATTGAAGACTTTTGACCTTTTTATCCTATTTTGATTGATACAGTAAATTGGACCCTGGAGAGACGAAAAAGAGGAAGCAAGAGCTAAATCAGAGACAGAGGCAAAGCAAAAGATTGCATACAGCTTGTAGAAAGCACTTTACAGCAAAGCAGATGGTTGCAAAAAACAAGACATTTTTCTGAAGTCTAGCTGATGTGATCTGTACTAATTCACTATTGGAAAGCAACTACCAAAACTATCAGTACAATAAAAGCATTTGTAAAACATCACACCTATTTTTTTCAACTACTTCTGTCAGAGGCTTACTGAATTTTTTCCCTCAAGAAGACACTTATTTCAACAATCACCCATAACTTCTTTTTGCATGTTCCCGCTATCTCAGTATAGACAGCTTTGGATTTCAGAAAAAGGAGAGCCTTTAATGGTTCATAAAATTGAAGCAGCACTAGTTAGATTATGAGAGTATAGCAAAACCAGTTCTGAAGCTGACTCTATGTAACTGAGCTTATCCAAGCCTTATATCTTCCTTGGGAAGAAGGAACATGTACATGGGACAAAGGTTTCTCAGAGGAAGTGGATATTGAAATAAGAATGAGTCATGGGACTTCTATTCCAAAGTAGAGCCTCAATTTTTCTTCCCCACACCCTTAGCGTCCAACCAGTATCCAAGATTATCTTAATGACACATGGAAAATCGAATTTATTGCATAGCCTTTCTACTGCTCCTGTATTCCCAGTAGGAAAGGATACCTATATACTATCCGTTGCACTTCCATTCACAGGTTTTCACAAGGAGAGGGTACGTGTATAGATGTAGATAGTATGTATCCTGGTTTTAGCTGGTATCGTACCATCCTGCTCACCTAGCTACAGCTGGACTAAAAGGCGATTGGAATAATTACTGCTCTTTTCTACTAAATTGAAGCTTGCCTAGGAGTCAAATGTTAATGTAACGCAACTCTTCTCACATGCATTAAGCACAGAATCTATTTGCCATGCCCAACTCCCTACCACACTTCCAAAATTCTTAAAACCCACGCTGACTTCCAGCCACGGCAACTGATACTACTCAACAACTCGGCACAGCCTTGGCTATCTTCAGGAGGACAAACATCAGTACTCTCTAAAGACTTTCTGCACTCTAATCCCCTTATCAGTTTAGCACTTACTCTTCCCTCCCCAACCCACCACAGATGTTTAAGTAACCCCCACATGACCCAACATTTGCCTAATTCAATTTTAGAGGGACAATATTGCCCCTAAAGCATTCTGTTCTACTTGCTGATGTGGCCACAAAAGCTGCCATCTGGTGGTTGGATTTCAGTTAATTAAATCAATCTTTCAAGATTTCTGGCCATCTGGCGAGACGATAAAACTTACTTGCTATGGCACAGAGGAAATATGTCCAGCTGAGACGCACATACATACCAGTATGACACCTCTTGAGTGAAACCAGTTCTTCACTCTCAGAGCCTTCTTGACAAGCAGCCTGGCAAGACCTTCCTGAGAGGAAGGAGCTCAGGCTATGGCTACTCAGTCTGCTCTGAAGCAGAATTCATGCTATGGCCACCTGGACTTTGTGGCACCTCAAGACAACTGTATTTAACTCAGAAAGCCTGCAGCTCAAATGGGCGAGTCTCTCTAGGTGGCAAGAAGTCTAAAAATTAAAGCATAGTGTGGACAGTAAATCCACACCTCTCATGGGAACATCAAGTTTTCAGAATTCAGTAAAAATGCAGGAGTCACCAGAGCTATCATCTGATTTTAGTATCTTCTCCTACAGCCTATACACCGTGTTATGAGGCTAAGCACTTACACCACTCAAAATTCTCTCATTAATTATATTAGATTTCCTTATGTGCTGCACGGTGGATCAGGCTCCCTTCCGTCTTGGTGTGAGTCAGAGCCCCCTCCATAAGCAAAATAACAAGTTTAAGAAAGGAAACTACAACTGTAGAGAAAACAAGAGGTTCATGATTGTTTTTTCTTCTCTTTTCATGCTAGCACCATACTAGTTGTTTTGTATTTTATCAGTTTTGTTTGCCTTCTTATGCACCTACTTCAGCTTTCAGTAACCACAGGTTTCACAACTATAAATAAAACATACATGAAATATGTTGCTGTCTACAGTTTCACCTCCCCCTGCATTTTCCTAATCTTCTGCATTTTATGCACCTATGTTCTGCAAACACAGATCCTGTGGCATTTCAATACACTCGTGGATGCTCTAGCAGAAGAGGTCTGCTGTCATTTCTATTTTAAAACTCTGAACAGATGTTAGACTGCACAACATATCAAATAACTTCAGATGAGTAGGATGAGATGATTTTTCCAAGACATTCATAAAATTCCACTATGTTTTTTAAATCCTATAACTATTCCAAGGCTGAAAACTGAATTTTTACAAGGATGTGGATATTCTATAGCCTACCTGAATTTTTCATTATCCCTAAGACACTATTCCTTAGCGACAGAGCGCACAGAAATTACATAAATGTCTTTTTCAAATATACATTGTCATTGAAGGTCCCAAAACAATGGTTTCAAAATTGTTTACTTAAAACACCAAAAAGCTCCTTTTTAGGCATCTGAATAACTAGTCTTTATTTTCAGAGCTCAAATATGTGAGGGTCTAACAGTCAATGGAACTGGCACTTGGCCTCTGAGGTTGATCCTGTCAGCCTCTGAGCTTATTTTCTTGTTCCAAAGCAGAACTTCACCACATTTAATTTCCAGTGTGAAGTTTCAATGGGAGCACTCACACCCCCAAAGTTTAAGTGATTTTTGGAAAGGCTGGACGGGTAACTTCCCTTAGATCACAAAATATTTCCCAATTATAAACTCTCTCCCAACCTCTACTGGACAAAATAAGGTTTCCCAGGGAAAAAAAAACAACACAAAACCCAACAAAAAACCCAACCCCCAAAAAACTCTCAAATTCTCAACACTTGATGAAAATGTGTCCAGTATCCATTCATCCTGAGAAGTACACATTTATACAGACAGGGAGGTTCGCAGTGCTTCAGAAAAGCTGCACAAGACTAGTATTAATAATGAAGCCTCGTTACAGTTCAAGTCATACATCTAGGACTTAGACTTAATCTAGGATTTAGGTGGACTGTAATCTAAATCCTTAATCTAAGACTTAAGTGGATTGTAATTCATAGCTATTTCCTTACATATTTCTGAATTTTCTTTTAGAGGAATAACAGGAAATAACCTAAGATTCTAGTATTTATTATGAGTTTTATTTTTACATTAAATTTACCTTTTACAAGTAAAACAGAAAATCATCATCTTTGTAGTCTAACCTCAGCCACTTTCTAGTGCTTAGTCAGTAATATTTTTTTTTTAAAGAAAGAGATGGTTTTGCTTGTTTTAACTGAAACACTAGATGTATTGATTGAGAATGGATCGAGATAACCAGGCTTGAAACATACAAAGTTACATTATGATTTTAAGTTTTGCAAACTAAATCAGTGAAGTAATACAGTGAATACATGCGTAAAACAGGTCAAAGGAGTACACTATTTTTGGGGCTGTAAGAGAATTTCACAGAGCACCTTTAATATAGATTACATGCACAGAGGATATTAAAAAATAATTCCTAGAAATACTGCAATTTTTTGTAAAAGCTTTTATTTTTACAAAACTTTTTTTTTTTTTGAGAATGCTTACAACATCACTTTTTGCATCCTTTGGCAACAGAAAGATTTGTACTTGTGTTATATTAAATTAAATTGTCACAGGTCATAAGCCTCATGCCACTGTGGCTTCTGGGATATTAGAGGCCCAAGAATTAGTATTGACAGATTTTCTTCATGAAGGCTTATATCCAGAAACAAGCTACAGTCAGTCATTCAATATACATACACAGAAAGACAGTAAGAATATTAAAATATTAATACCTAGAATAAGGGTGGAAAGCACAATCAAACCTTGTGGTATGATTTTTAGCTGCAATCAACCAAGAGTTGCATAGCTGGCTGACTTCTGTGAAACAGCAATTCTTAAAAAAAGAATAATCTGAAGGTGCCTGAAGCATGCTCAAGCGCTATCCTTTTCATGGGCTGAGAACCATCTGGACCAGTTCCAGGTCATCATGTCTCAAACACACCTGGATAACAAAACTAGCCAGCCAAACATTTCAAGTAATTCATGTGTGTATTTAATACTGTGTTGTTTTATTTTTTTTTTAAATACACATTCAAATCTTAAATGAAAAAAATCATGTCACAGACAGCTGGATCCCCCCGCCATTTACAGCACTGAAAGATTCGCTGTCCTTTTTTTCTTTTTGAAATGCAATATGGATACACACAAATGTGTATTTAGCCCAAAGATTAAGGTACCTAACCAGAAAAGAATAGTAGGAGACCTCCCTCTTCCAGATAATTTTATCATTAGTTATTCACAGATTTTTTTTTTTCTCATTCTGATTTACATTAATTCTGTATTCTGCTAGGAGCCAACTGCAGTGCAGCAATCCCTTTTTGTTAACTCCCAGAAGACCACCACCACCTTAGGCAGAATCAGGTTCTCTCCCATCCGTCTCAGCACTAACCTGGAATCACAATGAAGAATACTGCATGGTGGCGTTCTCCATTGCTACTCTAAAAATTATCACTTGTATATAAAGAAAATATACTTTGTCATTCACTCGCTTTTTACACAACCCTGTTTTAGGAATGATATTCCTATTTTAAAATGCTTTCTCAGAGAAAAATGCCTACAATAAATGCTTTTATGTTCTTCACAGTTCGCTTACAAAGTTTTTAAATCAGAAGTCTCAAACTCAGAAGTTCCACCTAGGTATTGGGCTGGAGAACCTCTCCATTTTCCCCCCAGGCAAATTATGAATTTAACTACATTCTTGCCCTAAAAGAATTGTAGAGAGTCATAAAATAAGACAATAGAAAACAGGTTGATTTTATGGATTCTGGAAAGCCTGAAGTTATCAATTTGGATAGCAGAAGAGAAAGAAAAGAATTGCCTCACTGGAGACAAGAGGCAAATGCTGCCGGTAGCAAGGACTGATGCGGTCACAAGAGCCATCATCTTCTTGTCTTTTTTCCAGTAGCGGTTTTCCTGATTTAGCTACTTCAACACCAGTTTTACCTATTTCAGTGCTTTCCTTCAGCTTTGGGTTTTTGTTTTTAAGTTCTGCGACAATGTAACAGCCCCAATAATTATGTCATATGTATACACTGATAGGCAGCAGTATAGCAAGTCAATTATTTAGATGACACAGATATTTCAATGTAGAGGATAAGACCATTATATCAATGTAATTTCCAGATGGATACACAGGCCTCGGAAAGAAATCATGTACCTAACTTCAACTCCATTCACTTAAGAAAATACCCGGTAGATATGCCCTAAATTCTACCATTAATAAGAGACAGAAAATAAAATGTTGTATTCATACTTGTTTCTGGGCATTTTTAAATTATCATTTGCTTGCTATTTTCAAAAAAATACTTGTGCTGTATGAAAAGAAAGTAAAAGTAGAAAGTTTGTTTGGGGAAGATTTAATTTCTCTATATATCACTACACCCTATTTTTTCTGACTAGAGATAAATTCAAATGAAAACCGAATGCAAATCAAACTGGCAACAATGGATGACTGACACCCAGCGATCAGATGAGAACTCCCCTTTTCCAAGACCTCCCTAGAATTTCACCACAGACCCAAGGCAGCTAAGACTCCTGTGGATTGCAGCAGAGCTTTGCGTGCTTGAATATGATGACAATTATATAGTAATTGCACCAAATATAGACGGGCTGAATGGTTAAAATTAAATTGGCATTTTTCCTATGGCAAGAGCAGTACCTTTTTCACCAGCAGTTCTACGTGAAATTTACAACTAGCTGGCATATATATTTATATATATTCACACATATGTACACACACACATATACACTACATATTGAAAATACGTATTTTTTTATATATCTCACAAAGACTGGAAAAGGAAGAACATCCCCTGTGTAAAGGGCTAACATGTCTATGGCTTGCAAGCCATCAAAGTGGCTGTAAATGATTTAAAAACTTCTGCTATTTTACAGCAAGTGGATAGGTTTACATACACAACCACCAGAAAAAAAAATACAAGAAGGAACTGAGAAATCTTCTACTATAGTTTTTTTAATCAAAGATAAAAATACTTCATCCTGTACTGTACTCTTTCTACTTGAAGAAAACCCTTCAGAGGGAAAAAGCGCTCACAATTTACTCTGTTAAACAAAATTGTCAACAACCTCCCCTCTCTAAATTTTATTAAAGGAACTATAGGATCAAACAACAAAACACCTGGATAGAACTGTGCTTAATTGATTTGTCAAAGGTTGGTGGTAGAGACCTAATCATAGTTTACTTATGAGAAAATTAAATTATTAGATTTGGTAGAAGAAGTGTTCAACTGAACGTGCTCATAGCCCTCTGACAGAAAGCAGAGACTCAGACTTGCTGGCAAGTAATGGGAGTTTTATGTCAACCTCAGCCTACCCTGAGGATCACCCCTGATCCCTGTTGTTTTATTATTTGTTTGATGTTCCAAAAGATATTTTCCATCAGCTCCCAGAAACGTAAAAGGAACAAAAGACTTCACGATGTCAAATCCTTGACACTACACACAGATTGATTTCATTTTGGCATCTTTGCAACGTGACACTGATAAAGAGCAACAATGACTTCAAGATAATTGTTTAATCCCAAAGAAATGCATTAATAACTTATTTCTTCACTGACGACACACAGACCGACAGAAATATTCTCATTTTAAATCTGAAATAAACAGGTATTTGGCAATGATACATTAAATATAAATACCTGATGGTTTTACCATTGCTGCTTTTATCAATTTCTATTGATTATCACTTAAAAGTATCAATAAAACACATTGCTGATTTGATGGCAGCTATTACACTTTTGTAGTTTTATCATGAAACACAAGCTAAAGCATTACTTCCATATACAGTACATTCAGGGATATAATGCATGGTAATTGAAAATACAACAAACATTTCAGCTATGCACAACGAGGTTTTTCATAGCACTCAGACTGAATGTTAGCCCTAACTTCAGGAGCCCGAACTTTCCTCATTCTGCACATTTTTATACCCAATGTTGTAAATATGAAATGGATCCGTATTCCTAACTACGACAGTATTATTAGCCAATAGCAATTTGGTGAATTTTGTTTCTTGGGAAAATCTCTCATCTAAGAGAATACACAAATGGAAAAAAAAGGTGTATGGATACGAAAGCATGTTTATAAAGAAACATCCTGTTTTTTTCAGATAGATACATCCCTACCCTAGAATAGTTGCCTTTTTATCAATATACAGCAATAAGAAAGTTTGCTACTTTTAAATCTTAATTTAACAGAGGTACTGTTGCATCTTCATGCCCTCACAATCTATTCATTGCCTGCTTATACAGAGGCATTTCATACAACATAAAGGGATCGATGAACCTCAGAGTGGGAAGGCCTAGAAAATGTTATTTCTCTTAGCTTCTGATTACCACTTTAGTACCCAAATGGTAATGATGATAACAAAATTGCCAATGCCTGGCAAGTAATCTACATGGAATTAATTAGCACCCTTTCTCCAGTTGTGAACCGCAGGAGTGTATTCTTCCAAACCTCCCACCACAATCAGCATTAAGGGGACAGAATGGGTGAACTGAAAAATATAATTCCCCATGGTCAGAAGGTGGTGTAATCATGCAAAGAATAGATCTGACAGTCAGAGCAACAATATCTTGAAGTGGGAATGAATACCCCATTTTAGTGTCCATGCACTTGATCAGAAAAATGAAAGCGTTCTCAGATGAAATGAGTATTCAGACTTCTTCTTTGTATTTCAATGATATTAACATAGACTCAGAAGCTACATTTTTTTTGACAGAAGATCCTGCATCCTGGCAGGATAATCCCTTTCAATATTACAGATCTATTTAATAAAAGTTATTGTATATCTGGATTTCTGCAAAGTATTTTATGTAATAGCACCTGACATACTGATTAAAACTTTCATTATGTGGAAGTAACAACTCAAATGTTAAGGTTAATTAGGAGCTGCCTCTCAGATTTTAGTAAGTAAAATTACTCAGGTCTTCTGCCTTGATTGGCTGGGTGGCTCATATTTGTTGAGCTTGTTTGGGAAAAAAAGGCAAAAAAAGGCACTTGAAAAAAGAAATACAAATAATACTCAAAACTTTCAGGATGAAAGATGAGCATGGCAGAAATAAGTAGGTGTCTTAGAAGGAAATTGAGCTAGGCTAATAAGAAATTATAATAAATTTCAATTCTGAATAAAAATCAATTCTGATTAAGAAATCTTTTCATAGCTCTGAAGGAGAAAAGAACAGCATCAAAAAACCCCTGCTTTCTACATTGGAACTATTATATTGGAATAGGAAAGAAATCAGTTGCATAAAATCATGGAGAAAATAATGGCAAAACTACAAGAGGAATAAATTTTTTCTTTCCAGTAAGGTTCTCTAAGTTCCGATTTGCACAAATTCTTCATAAAATTGGTACAAGGTTTACAAGACAGAATTATAATTTTGTTATACAGAAATGTTGAAAATAATCTATTGCTATATAAAATAAAACAAATCTCACTGCAGTTTAGCAGTTTTACAGTTACACAAATATTTTAAAGATATTTATTTGATGCATCTTATTCCAGATCTAGATTACTGTTCTTGCAGCTTGTTTCCATTCAGGAACCACTGCTGCCAGGAACTTCCAACTCATGTCAGTGAGGAAGTTTCAAATCCGTCTCATATATTTCACAAAATGCAAATTGGAATAAATACATCAAATGACCTTATATGAAATGAGAAAAATCATATGCATGATACTGTTTCCTAAATAGGTGATTTAAAAAAGGATAAATGCTCAAGCACCAGCAGGGTTTTTTTAACGTATGCAGTTGGTAGATTTAAATTGTGTATTAGTCAAACATTAGGTTGTAGTTGCAAGCAGGTTTAAACTCATATCAGTTTAGTGTCTAAGTCTGCTTAAAGTTTATTTTGATCTTTTAATGAAAAGCCCTTTCAAATGTAGCTTTTTAACATACACAGGATTTTTAAACCATAAAAGTCATGGTTCAAGGATCTCCATGGATAGTGATCTAAACTAGAACATGAAATTAATTTGAAAATGTTTAATTTAACAGGCATTGCTTCACCTTCTCCTGTAATATAGATTAAACTTCACGTGAATTCCACACTCCAAAACACTGTATAAGTTAGACTTATTTCATCTTGTACAGAATGGACTTACTAGTTGAGCATTGGTACTGTAATAACACTTAACTGGCATAAACTGCTGCCTTAATGCTGCTTTCCCTAATTTACTCTCTAGGAAGAAATACTAAAATTATTTATACAATTTTGGAAATGATCCTTCAGGTGCTGAGACTGTATCACCAATAAATTCAGGGAAGCCTTATGGCAGAGCAGTAGGATTCTTTGAAACTGGGAGAACAGAGCTTGTTTGGCTATGGTGTTTTCCTGATTCTCTCCATAGAATTTGATGGCTACACTCAATTTGCCCATTTGTTACTTATTTTCAAACACTATGTAAGATAGAACTGTTTAGATAGACATCTTTTTATAATTGAAATAGGAAAAAAAGGGTCTTAGGACCCTTGGGGGGGGGGGGAGGAACAAAATGCCTACGCATAAGTTAAACTTTAAACAATTGAACAGTTACTTTGGGTAACACTAATCTAAATTTTTCAGCATACTAAACTTAACAGATCCATGTCTTTACAGTCTATTAGAGAAACTGAAGAAGTATGCTCTTGGCACAGCACTGGACACAGTGGTATGCAATTCACAGTTACTGCAAACCGGAATTATTCCTCCATTCTGGGCTTACAGAAATGGTTGAAAAATAATCAGCTTTGTTAATTATCATATTCTGAGGACATTACAGAAAATAAGCACAAAACGGTTATAATTAAAGTTTTAGTTGCAAATGCCCTTAGACAAGAATTTTACAGGGACAAAAACTGTCTCCAGCTACCTCTAGAGCATCCGATTCCATAAAGAAGTAAATCTTACCCTGAAAGACAGTCAAATATAATATGGAGAAATTTCAAGTGTATGAGTCAAAGAATCAAAAAAAGCCTAATCTGTTAATAAGAAAAGCCACTGATCAGAGTTGATCACTACTGATCTGTCATCTCTATGAACGCTGAAAACATACTTAAATACTGTGAAATAGTCCCATATCTTCAAAATAAATTGCTTTCCTGGGTGAATATAAATTCAAAGAGGAGACTAATGTAAGATGATTTACTTAAAGATCCCTAGGCACACTGATACTTTCTGTATGTTTTTGGTAAATTCAGTTCTGTTAAAATATGGAAGGAAAAGGTTAATGCTCATATGCCAACTTCCTGATAGATTAAATCAGCTTTTGCATCAAATGGCAAAAAGAATGGTTCTGTGACATTTTCCAATCCGGGGAAAGAAAAGTTGGAATAATCAGCTTCAGTGAGAGTAGTGGAAGTCTGAGAGGGAAGGATAGGTTTGGAAGTAAGTGCATATGAGGAGGCACAAACCTTAGCAGAGAGTAGGGACTGGAAACAAAGGTAATGTGTTAATAAAAGGGAGGAAAATTGTCTTTGAATCTGTCGGGAAAATAAAATAAGGTGGTGGAAAACACATAAGAAGGAAAAATGAAAGCACAAGGAAATAAAATCTGAACTTTAAAGAAAAAAGAATAAAAAGGAATCCAATGTAACACACAGAGGCGGTAATCAATGAGAAGCTGATTTTCCAATATTTGGAACTGCAGATAGATAGAATCCTTTCTTTTAGCTGAAAAGTATTGAGAACCACACTCATTAAAATAAAAAAGAATCATGAAGTTACCTATGTTAGTTCCACAGCTGTGAACTCCCAACACTGAGGCAGTAAAACCTAAGCAAAAACAATCTTTCATGAAATAGCTTATTTTGCATTCAGAAATACCTATATTTAGAAATCAATACAAGCACAAGTTTTCTGAATGTAAATGGGTCCCACAATCTACCTACCTCCAACAGAACACAAACTGTTTGCGTGCTCAATGCTTTGCCATCAAGTGACTCCATGAACTCATGTTTCTTATTTCCTTTATTGTTATCATGCAAAATGAGTTAAGCTTCCAGTGGGTAGGAAATCAATTTTCAAAATACAGAATTTAAGACCACCTATTGCAGGAAAGCTTTTTCCTTCCTACCCATTCCACATAACAGACCTCAAGATTTTTCTACAAAAATAAGAATAGCCTGGCTCCTACAGAGCCCTTGCTGTTGCTTGACTGACTTTGCTGCAGAGGAATTTCTGAGCCCTTTAATCCCAACAGACACAAAAAGATGGATGCATAAGAGAATATGCTTCTGTCTAGGTTTAAATCCTTTCCTTACTGACATTTAATAAAATGAAAAAGTGACATGTACTGGATTAAATATCCTAATTGCTGTTGCACAGCTATGACGGTGTTGGATTAAACATGCATTCTAAGGGTACAGCAAAACAAGATATGTCCCATATAAATGGATCCATCTTAGAACTTATTTTTCTCATGAAAGCTCAAGAAAGTAGTTACATAAGATTTGGAAAATTTAATTAATATTTCCCCAAATCCTTCTTACTTACAATGTCATAATCTGAGCATGTCATTATGGAGCAATATTGTAAATTCTGCTAGGTGCCTTTCTTATTTTTTAGCTCAAACTAATGGAGAGCTCAAAATTTTTGACTGTGCTGTATGACCACTTGTAAATATTTTAATTTCATTCAAAAACTGTATTTATGATTTGTGCCACATCACAGTTCTTGGATTTTTCTTTCCAAGCTGATGCACAAAGGCACATTTTTTCACGCTATCATTTATTGTCCAAATACATCCAGTATCTTACTATTTTTACATTCTTCATGATTTAGAATTTTTGAAAAAATATAAATTAGGTTTTTACAAAACAGCTGTTAAAACATTTCAATAAAACTTTTTTTTGTTCTTTTAGTTACCTACATGAAAATTACATGAAGATACTAAAAATCTTGAAAAACTGCTATAAAAACAACTATGAGATACGTCTCTTAGCAACAATGCTCCAGGATTCCAAAACTAAACTTACTCCTTTGGCATGAAAACAAAACTTGGTAGAGGTCAAAATAAACCTGACTATAAGCAAGAGGGAAAACGAGACACATAAATTCAGCCCAGATGTAGAGTGGTAGCACAGCTCTAAGTCAGGGCAAGCTCAGGAATCCCAAGACAAATTTGCTGTCATTATAAACGCTTCTGACACCAAGATCCAGTCTCTGTTCAACACTAATTACAGTATCTCAACAACCTTTTTTTCCATTTTATATTCCTGAGAAACGCTCCGCACTGTTCTGGTACCACAGGAAGCACACACCTCTACCTCCCGCTTGTGGAGTCAGGCTGACAATCACGGGTGACGCGTGGGGAACTGACACACAACATCTGCCTGGTGCCAGCCCCAGCCGGTTTTATCAGCCAGCTGCATCTTGTCCATTTGCTAAAGAAACAAGCACGTTTTGTGCTTTGTTACTTGACCAAGTAACCAGATTTTCAGTTAATTTCAGGCGGCAGCGGTGACTGGCGAGAGTACAACAGCATGAATTCAGCATGGGCATGCTCTGTGCAGCATCGTAACTCCATGCTCTGCTGTGGGGGACAGAAATGGTGGGGGAACAGGCCGATGAGGGGACAGGTTCTTCATGCATTGAAGCTCTGCTATGGCAAATCTGCTCCTTGGGGGAGCTTCAGTAGAAAACCTACTCTAACAGCATGTTTACAGCAGCCCAGAAACTCCTCTAAATCCCACTGATCTTGCTGACAGGCCTGAGAAAAAGTACTGAACTGTTTAAGTCAGAAATGTGATTTTTTTAAATTATTTTTTTAACAGGACATCACATAAGCAATGGTAGAAATCAACCAATATAAGAGACATTACGTGATTACATGACACAAAAAGTAATATGCTTTGGTTTTCCAAGTTGTGATGTTCCTGCCTTACCACATCTTTTTTCTACCTTGACTAAAAAAAAAATCACCTCTAACTTTTAATTCTATGATTTGCATCAACTGCCATCATTATTGATTTTATTAACCTCCTACTGCATTCCTGCTGACAAAAATCAAGGCTCATTTATAGCCATGCTGGTGAGTTGCTGCCTTAGTTCAGCCAGGTTATCGTATTTGGTTGATATAATGCACCTTAATTTTCTGAAAGAGGAACATTTTATCTTTTTCTTTTAAGAACATTCTATGCTGTCAACCCCATCAGGACAAAAGAAGAAACGGTCTTTAACTGAAGATGTGGCGACACTGACTAGAATAATGTCAAATTTTAATGCAGATTCTATGCCTGTATCACTCAAAGAGGAAAAAGTGAGTTGGGTGAAAACACAGCTGATCAAATTCAACTGTACTCAGAGGAACATTCTGTGAAATACTCATCACTTAAGCCCTACTTGTCACTGAGAAAAAGAGTTACTCCACAGAATAGGTCTACTGCTAACCTTATCCAAATGCAAATACAACCCCGAGGGAACAATCTATTAATTGAACAAAACTGCAGTTATCAATGATATACACATCACATATAAACACCAGTGGAATCACATACCTGAACCCTCTCCAGCCAACTCAATGAACAAAAATTGAAGCAACTACAGGACTGAAAAGCACGTGCTTTATTTGGCCAGATTGTGAATGAAATAATGTAACATTGATGTCTTTTAGTATAACCCTACATGATTAGGAACCTGAACTATCAGCAACGCCAAGCAAAACAGAAATTTTTTGCTCCGTGAGTGATTTCATTAAGATTTTAGACTTGACCTCCCTCTGTTGTTGAATGGATAAAGGATAGATCATTTTAAAATAGAAAGACAAAGCGAATGAAGGAAAACCAAAGTAAATCTTTAATTAGGTAAGTCCTCTTTTGTTGCCTGGTTCAGGCAAAAGCAATAGACCATATGTTTCAAGCATCTAAATCTGCCTTCAGGTTTCTGATGAATATGTCTCTGTGGGGCTGTTTCTGTCAATGGCAACATTTTTTTTAACCGCTTAGAATTTGCTTGCTGGCAGCCACCTGCAAATAACACCACTACAAATTAGTAGGGTGCTTGGGAGTTTGGACACATATTAAAAAGTAATTGAGAGAGTGGGCTAAAACACATCTAGAAACCAGAATATCCACTTTAAGATGCTTCTTTCTTGTTTTGGAAATAATTTCTCTTTAGGACATTCAATTCACCAAGCACTGACTGAAAACATGAGCTATTTTCAGTTCTGTAACTGAGTAGTTAGTAAGCTCAATTTCCAACTCCCTCTCCCCCACTGCTGCACACCATTTGTTTTGGGCATGCATAGATACTATACCAAATGTTGATCCAATAACTCAGTGGTGAGAGTTACTATGAATATCAAGTTATAATAAATTCAGAAGACTTCCTCCATGTCACTGCAGTGCCACAGAACATCCAGAAGATGTAGAAATCTAACCACAAGAGGACAGTCATATATATATGGTTGAGCACAGCACAGGACCTCGTCTGTCTCCGGAGATCTGAGATGCACTCCAACTAGGTCTGTCTCTCCTGATTGAAGTCTCTTTTCATCAGCTCCTGCCAGTTACTACGCTTCTTTCAAATCTGTTTTGACTAGTTCAACATTGCACTTGGCCAGGAAGCAGCACTAACCAAAGGCACCATCACATCGCTGTGATTTATTGCTCCTAGTACTCAGTCAGCCAACGTCCTCTCTCGAACTTCTCTCTGCCAGACAGACTCACCCTGTGCCTATGTTTATGATTTTACCGACTTCGTTGAATATAAGCATCGTTTTTCACAGAGCAGATATGTTAGTGACTGTAAAAAATTGACAAAAAAGAAATGGAAAGACCTGTGGACTGTTGAAAGACCACTGGAAAACCTTGGGTGTTTTGCTTTAATAGCATTCAAAGGAACATAATGACTTTGTAACAAACTGAAATGGGCAGCATCCACACCATTTATCCCTCTTTCTATTAACACATATTTCCAAAATGTATTTTAAAGATTTTAAGTTTCATATAACTGCTATTAAGCATCTGTAGTTTGAAAAACAAGTCACGTGAAGTTCAGCAAGCACCTTAGATTAATGCTACAAAGTTTCATGTTACATGTTTTTTCTGTTCTTTTTTTTGTTGTTCTAATCCAAAGATTTTATCCTCCTGTATTAGGGAAATAATGAAAAAAATTCTTTAGAGTTCAGCAGGAAATAGTTTGTTTTTACAGAGCAGATAAAGTATAGGGTTTTCATAGCCATTGATCTTTGAGAATAGAAGTAGCTATGTTTTAGTCATTTGTGTAACACCTGCTCATAATAAGGAGAAATAAACAGTTTCTGCAGTTTATATTGTTTTAGGGATTGGACACAACTTATTCCGGGCAAACTCAGTGGCTACACCAGCTTATATCCAAGTAAGATTTATTTCAGCAGAACAATATTCATGTACGGTGCAGTAACCCTAAAGAGAACACAGACCACGGCTGTGTGTTCATCCCTGTTCAAACAAACCTGCTAACAACAACGCTGCTGTAACAGGAGCTCAGAAGAGCCCAGACAAGACTTGTTTCCTTAAGACGCAGCACTACAACATTCTAGAAATTACATTTCTACCTAGAGTTTATTTTTTCTGCTTCTGCCATGACAATTAACAACTACTTTGAGACCAGTAAACTGCAGCTTGCTGTAGCAAAAGCGCTGTCTTCCACCACCACGTTACTGAGGAAATACAGTGCGTACTTCAGTTTGACCTGCTCTGCCTCCGCTACAGTGCTGCTGCTGCAGACAGATCACTTGGAGCATTTATTATTTCCAGAAGGGGTTCCTAGAAGCGATGCCAACTGAATGTGCTCTCATCATTGTGTATATTAGACTTTCTCTACGATTTTTCTTTAACATTTACTTTGTTTCACATTTGAAGACCTTACATATCAAAACACATACTTCTCAAAAAACAAGATTTAAGAAATGCATCTTCAATTACTTTGGCAAAATCTTATCGGAGAAAAGCCAATTTATAATTGACACATAAAGGAGATCGGAGTTAAATACAAGGATAAAAATTGGCATTCTGCCTTACTGAAATACAGATAGGCATGTGGGTCAAATTTAATGAGTTGACTAAGCTAGCTGTAAATGACCATTTAAAAATGATCTTTAAGAAATTGGGATATTTAATCTCAGGCCCTAAGGATTAAAAGTATGGACTGAAGCTCAGATCCCAGACTTGCTTTGACTGAATCATATTCTACCTGGGAAGTTTTAGAGGGAGTCAGAAACATATCTTCATCTCCACATGACAGTGTTTGTCAGAGTCAGAGACAGAGAAAGACAAATGCTGAAGTTAGTTTCTATTGTAAGTTCTTGCACACAAAGGTTTATTCTTTGCTAATTACTGCCTCAACTATGATGGCGATGAATTCATTAGTAGTAGTAAAGAAAAATATTTCGGTAACACCATATTATTATGATTAACATTTAACGTGACAGATCAGTAAACAGCGAAAATTGGTGCTAGAGTTTAAGTGGGGTAGTTAACTGAAAAGTAAATTAATATAGAAACTTTCTCACTGCAGGACAACACAATCTACTGCATTTGGCTGATCATTATTCTTTGAAATCCTGACATTAACAGCCATGCAAATGATACCATGATTTACTGTCCCTTTACTGGTTTTTTTTCTTACATGATTTCCCTTAAACTGATAAATTGAACTTACAAATTCTATAGCATCTTTCACTAGGGATGTCAAAGAGCTTTACAAAGTGAATTAATCAATTAATCAGAGCACTACAGTGAGGTATTTTATGCAAGGACATAGCAAAATACAAATGCAAATGTGGAATACATATAAAAGGAATAAATTTAAATGTCATAACAGAATTGTACTTTGTAATTTGGATGTAATTGAGCCTGAAAATTGGCGAGGACACAAAAATAGAAGGGTTTGGGATGGGGCTTTTTTTTTTTTTTTTTTCAGAATATACTCCTTTTTTCAGCAACGGTACAACATGAGACAAAAATAAAGGAAAATGGAGCTCTGTGAAAGTCATTTCCATTCTTTACGTGATGGTCTTAAAGTAATCAGCAAAATCTATACCTTTAATAAAAAGACTCCTGGGTACTTTGAACTGTGTAGCTGATTATGGACTCTGCTTTACTGTTCACTTATTTGTCTTTTCTAAATCCTTGCAAGGACTAGCTATGCCTGTAGCTCCCTTAAAGCAACACAAATCAGGAAGAGCTCCTCCGAAGTCACTAACATCACGCTTGATTTGGACAGCAGTTGCACTGCAAATCATCCTAAACATTTGTCACTCATACAATGATAAATAGCAATCATACAATTAATAAAAATATTGCCTATGTCCAGGGACTTCATGGAGGCTAGCCTCATATAACCATAATCATTACGTTAAGTACAAATCTGTCCAGAAAGCTAAAGTGATTTGCCCAAAGTTGGAAGAAACAGACCCACCCCAGCTGCAACCCCAGAATACATGCAAGAGTGGGAGAGCTTTCATTATTTTATTTATAACACTATAAAATTACAATTGTTAATGAAGTTCTCAAATTTTCTTGTAAGTGTTGATATTTAATATGCAACCCTGCTGCAAATACATTCTAGTTCAACAAATACATGAGAAAATAAGGCCTTCTAATTTTCAATCTTCGCATAATAAATTAAAAAAACCTTCAAATTTTATCAAGTGATATATTAAGAGTTATGAAAAAGAGTAAATGCATAAGTTTATACTATAATAGTATCAAAAATACTTTGTTCTTAACTAATGCTCTTTTACTAGAGAAATATATCATGAGAGAAAAACAGTCTTTAGAACAAGTAGTAAAAAAAATCCGGCCCAAAACCAAAGCCAGGATATTACTGTAAGGAGATAGCAGAAGTCTTCCTTATCAGTGAAAATGAATCAAACTTGAAGGAAACCTGTAGATTCTAATTCACTTTCTGTCTCTGCACATCTTTGTCCAGAAGGTTTATGCAGCTACAAAACCGACCAAGTACTGGGTTAAAATCTGCACCACAAAGAGATTGCTCCATCACATTATAAATCAAGACTTTTCTTTTGCTTCTAAGGTGGAGTCTATGGTAGCTCAAAACCAGCTTGTTTATGCTTCGCAGATTTCTCACGCGAGCTATTGGAATAATATTTATCAAAAGTATTTCAATGTGTGAGGCCCCATTTCAACAAAACCCAACAAAACAGGGTAACTTCAAGCCTATGAATTCAAGAGAACTATTTATTTTCTTTAAGTGATTTACTTAGATCAGGACCTAAAATCCAAATTCCAGACCCTAGCTTCAAAATATACTCAAAACTCAACTAGACTTTCCTTTAACTCTATGTGCCATGCATATGGCACAGAGATGCCTTTCCAACTTCTCTTTATTTTGGCTGAAAGCAAACGATCAAAAATATTCTATAAAAACAGACTGCACAATATTGCTATTCTGGACAAGAAAGGATGAAGTGCATATCTCAACACCGAAACCTTGTTTCATGCAACATTGTCCATTTAAAAAAATATGTTTATGATTCAGAAAGCTATAATTATCTACTCTCCAAATCAAAACTATTTAGAAGCACATTCATTGTTCAAGTAAGTTTGTCTGTCAGAAGACGATCACACTGTGAGTCACCATTATTCTTCCTGTTTTTCTAAGCACAGACAAGCTATATCCAAAACATATTTATGCTCTGCTGACCAAGAAAATCATCGATGGAAAGCCAGGCAAAAAGGGGGTGGGGGTGGGGGGGTCTCCTACACTTCAGCACAACTCTAAACAAGTAAACATGTTATTTAGAAAGACTTGCAGGCTGACTAGATGTGCTTGCCAAAAAGCCTGCAAAAAGAGATAAAATGCTTCATAACAATAAAGCAAGTTTATAGTCCTCTCTCATTTAGCAGTTTCTGCTCTGCGCTGCAAGCCAGGGATGCGGAGAAAGAGGCATGTTGGACCTGTCACAGTGATCTACTGTCAGATATGATAATATCTGGTGAAACACCGAGAAGAAAATGTTGGTTGTGGTTCTATTTCACAAACCCTAAAACTGCAGAAATAATTTATTTCTGTTGCACAACTACTACCCACACATTGCTTCCCAGCTACAAATTTTGGCTGCCACAGAAACCCTGTCTCGCCCACTGCTCTGAAACTCAACAGTGGCACCTAGTGGCTATTCCTTATCACAGCTAAGTGCCTAAAACACACTAGGGGGTTTTGTGGACCATTTAAAACCAATTCTCATTTTTGCAACTGTCTAAAAATATGTAAAAATTATTCTAGTTAAAAAGGCTCTGCTGCCTCGGCCTAGCTTTATAAAGTTAATTTTCTCATTTCAATCTGTTTCAGGTTCTATTCTGCTTTTTTTTGTTTGTTTTTTTTTTTTGTTTGGGTTTTTTTGTTTGTTTGTTTGTTTTGTTTGGTTGTTTTAATAAGACATCTTCTTTCTAATCAGCTGGGCATTATTCTAACAGCCCTTCTCTGCTCTGTACAATGACAACAGTAGCTGCCAATTAAGCCTTCCCCCCAATTTAAGTGTATTTCAGATTGGTGTTTTGACTAAAGAAATTTAAACAGAGCACTAAAAGCAAATTCTACTTTTTTTCCAATTAAATAGTAACATAAAAGCTAGGAAATACAGAAATTGAATGATTAAGCTAGAGGAAAAAAAACCCCACAAACAATGGAGAGCTGCTAAGAACTTTTTATATTAAATAATGTGGTAGATCTTTTCTAAAACCCAAAGTTGAACTCCTGTCCCAAGGAGTTCACAGGCAAGGCGGCAAAAGTACGGATGCTAAAAAGATATGACAAAAATATATAAATCTGCATAAAGATGACATAGACATCACCAGTTTGAGCACACTAAGTTGCATTTATATGTGCATTTGTTCTAAGCTTTAGAACCTTACCGTCTTCATTGAGGTAGATCAAGCTTTAAGCTCAGAACCAAACATGACAGATGACAGCTGTGCACGTGTTTAACACATGAAGGAAAATCTCTTCTGACAGCCTCAGCTCTGTATTTAGTGCACAAATTTGTATCTACTACCTCCATATGAAGACATCAGGCATACTTCTGCTTCTCTTACTTCATATCTGACGCTCTGTAATATCTTGTTATTGTTTTCAAAAAACTCTTGCACTTAAGAGATGGCATAGTAAAATACCTCTAATCATCATCAATATTGTAACAGGACACTGGGGAATGGCCATGGAAGGCTGCTGAGGAGCTAAGCTGGCAGGCGTGTGTCTGTGAGAGTACCCTTTCCTCCCCAAATTTTACAGAGCATAATCAGCTGCCCACATTTTCAGCTGTACATAGTAGTACAGTTCCTGGAGCTTGCAAAAAGTAGACAATTCACCTGGCTGTTCTTCAGGAGGCCGAGTGGCTAAAGCCTTTTCCCCCTGGAAGCTGTACTTCACCAGGACCCACACATGAAAATACAAAATGACAAAAGTTTCCATGGACACTGGCCAAAATTAAACAGTGCGTTGGTGACAGCATCAGTTCTTTACTAGTGAAGATGGCGATTTTTACCGAGCTTTTTCAGACTCATTGCAGGTATTAGCTGAGGTAAGCACCACACTATCTATGCAAAGCATTAATAATCTACCATCAGTATAAATAAAAATTCTTTTTTTTCCTTATTAAAGGTGCTTCTAAACATATATTAAAACCAAGTAATTCAACATCAATCTGAACGGTGTCTCATGCAAAGAGGTCCCTAGGCTCACCATATTACCACTTCATTAGAAAAAAGCTAGAGCAAATAGACAAACCTCATGTCACGTCCTTAAGGTTACTAAAATACAGCATAAATGGAGGAAAGAATGTCAGAGCTGATGGATCTCCATTGAGAAAATTCTGCTTTTAGTTCCTATTGAAAGAACTAAAGACTTTAGTTCCTATTGAAAGCAACTCATTTACTTCCAATGTGCCAAGCACTGCAAAAGTAGGCTTTTCAGGTAAAGCTTACCACCTTGAATCGTACCCAGAACAATTAAAAAACTGGTACAGGCTCTAGTGAGCAGAGGGGAAGCACAGGGTCTACCGTGAGCACTGCCAAGTCATGGAACATGACTGCACACCAAGTCCCTTCTCTGTAACACGGCATCCACTCAAGTGTTCCCCACAAACTTGACCAGTAAGCAAGGTGCAGCAGGTAAATGTTCTGAGAACATACTGTTGTATTCCAAGCATACGTAAGGGTACTATAACAACTTATCATATTAAAAATACACATCCATATATAGGAAAGCAATCTAAGGAAACCCAGAACAAGTGTGGTTTATACAACTGCCAAATGCGTTGGACGTATGGTAAAATATTGGGCAAATACCTATCCGTTTAAAAAATATTTTCCTGGAAGAAGTTGCCTCTAAATGCATTATAACCCCTTCATATATCCTACTCTTAATAAGAACCGTTGCACTGGGTGGAACACTCCTCGCAGAAAAAAACAGCCACAAGAACCAAAACACCAGAAACAAAATACGATATAGAACCTGTGGAGCTGGGACCTAGAATTACGGACTTGCTGGTATAATTTTGTATAACATTACTGGCCAGCCTGCCTGCCTGCAAAATCAGCACTCATGTAATGTGGACAGCCGAGTAAAAATGATATTATTCCAGAAAGTCCTCCACACCTTAGTTTTAGATATTAAAAAACCCAACAAAATGAACAAACAAATGATTCTGGGCCCCAAGCAAAATACATTTAAATTTCTATTGAGAAGCTTAAATAAAGGTTTGGCTGGTGAGGCGGTACAGAGAGATTCACTTATCCAAAGGTTTTGAAAATTAGAGAAATAAATCATCTTCAGTGTTTCTCTACTGACCACGGAAACTCAGAAGAGTAACTGAAACCCAGTGATGGACGTACAGGCAGCTTAACCCACTGTCCCTTCTGCGCTCAAGTGAGCCAGCAGCTGTTTTCCAAATACAGTTGTTTTGGTAAAAGTTATGCATTTGGAATAATTATTCCAAATATTCATAGCAGTTCTTTGCTATGATTCTAATGAAAAACTGCTTATCTTTTATCTATTACTAGATATTTTTCCTTGAACAAACTACATCACTATCACCTTTTCCAGCATGAAAACAATACTTCACAAACATCTCTCTAAAGTAAGCTTCCGGACTAGACTGTTAACCTAAAGGAATTTGACACACAATTCCCACTGATTTTCAGTGGATTTTTCTGAAAAGCCTAGTCCTAAACTAGCAGGACCTCATAAATACAACTGCATTTGTAAAGATGCACACAGATCCAGGATTTTCTTTAAATAATAAGTGTTGACATGACAATCTCATTCAAATCATCAAATTTATTTTAGCTCTTGCTCTGCACTGAAGCATATATAAAGAAATCCTCCATCTGCTACTGCAAGAATGACTTCTCTCCCCAATATACCTTACACGTCCATAGCAAACTAGGCCTAAATAATGATTCGTTGCTATAGATGAACTGCACAAAAGGCTGCTTTTGTATCTGCATGTGTTTATTTCAGAACAAGACACTGTGTGATTATTCAAAATACATTAAAAAGTCCAGTATGCATTGATAGGATTCCCAAAGGCATCCTGTTGTAAGTGGAATATACCTTCTACTAAAGTACTCCCTTTTCCAATTAAGAATCAAATGCAACATTCAGTAGACTTCCAAAAGTTTAGAGAGTACAAATAAAAGAACTGTTTTCTATTATGCCTATCAGTAGACGGGTATGGCTTAATCTACTTGTTAGAAGAGAAGTACCTTGCCAAAATTAACAGATCTAATACCTTAATCTGTTGTACCACATGCATTAGCCTATTAGTGAGCAAATTATGGAGAAATCCAGACAAAGAACCACACACAATAATGTGCTTAGCAAAGCCATGCAGTGCCTTCCAGCATCTGCAATTAACTATGCACTACAGAGACCTCAAACACCAACAGCTTGCTCAGTCAAAGCCTCATTTTGTTTCCATGCTGGTTTCATTGCATCTCAGAATTACTTGAGCTCTTGAGAATATGATCCAGCCCATTCTTTCTTATGCACAGGGTGCACTAGTACTTGCAATAGGTTCAATTCTACTGGGTGAAAAGAGCCAGATGAAAATATCCTCGGTAGGGTGAGAAGAAACTAACACTAAACCCCTAAAAACTCACGATGCTCTCCCCCAGGCTTCTGTATCCCCTGAGAAAGTTGCATCCAAAACATAACAAAGATTTTTTGCATGATTGTTAGAAGTCTTATTACTGAAGAAAGCATGGAGAAGAGTACACAATGTTGTGATAATAGCATGGATCTACTCATCTGGATTCCCAGCTACTACTTCTTCCTGCACTGTGTCCATCACTGGATGGCTGAGGACAGTGCCAGCAGCCTCAACAAGAGGCTAGACAAGTTGAACAAAGCTCTGATCAGCTCCGCCAGTTTATGCCCTGTTAGCAAAACTGCTATGACAAACAAGCTTCACACAGTAAGACCTCAGTCTCCAGAAATGTCAGCATGGCACTTTCATAAGTACTAAATTCACTTGCAGAAGTCAAAGTCTAAAGGCTCCAATGATGTAACTTCATCTGTTGAAGATGTTGATTCAATATGATGGAAATGTTTCATACATTTGTATTCATATCATATTCATAATGGTTCCAGAGGAGCCATTTAATGTCAATTAAATGCTATTATAGTGTCAAAGAGAGTTCATTTTCAATATATTTTATTCTTCCTTAATACTTTGTTTCAGTACTTCTACACTTTTATTTCAACAATGGTACAGCAAAGTTAACTGACTACAATTGAACTGAAATAATGAACATTTTCCTTTTGTTCCCAAAGCAAATTATATTGGCGCTTGCCTGTCTGCCTAATCTAAAACACGGTCTCTTCTCTTTATCCTTCAACACTGAACAAACCAAGAGGAGTAGCTGCATAAAAAGTGTAATAATATATGAACTACGATCTGAATAGGTCCTCTTCCTCCTTAACGTATTTCTCATGATGTTTCACCTCTTTTCTGGCTTCTACACTTCGCTACTGAGGATAAACTCATTCCTTTTTGTCCTTTTATTTATCAATGCTTCATTCTCCTACCCTTCAGCTGGTTATAGGCTCTCTCTCACTGTAACCATTTCTCTGATTCCTTCCTAGAAGTTCCCGGCTTCCTGCTTCAATTAACAAGTCATGACAACAGTTTTCCTCTTGTTTTTTTCTCCCCAGTAATTGGCAGACTACAGTTCTACCTGGCACTCACAGTGGTTTTTGAGCTAATTCTGATGTAATACCTCTTTCGTCCACTCCTCACAATCAGACTCTCATACAGACCTGTGCCCTGTATAGATTTATTTAGTTATTTTTATTTAGCTAAATCTGTGCTTTTTGTCAACTTTTTCTTAATAGCAGCACACACTGCTATAGATCGGTACTTGTTAACCAGTCCCCAATGTGATGGGAGTTTCTTTTACTATTTATAAATGCTTTCAGATTTGTCTCGCATCTGTTCCATGTGAACTGGCACAGAAATGACTGACCCTGTGGTGCAACAAATCTCTTTGAAAAGCATGAAGTTCTTTCCAGGTTACATCTGGTCTGATAGATGAAGGTTAGATTGATGAGAGTGAGAGAGCACAAGACAGTGAATATTTCTCTTCTCCTACAAGCCCTAGAAAAGACTGGTTAAGTGTGAATTTCAAAATTGCTGTCACTGTCACAAGACATGTTGCAAATAATGCTTTTTGTCTCTAATGACATTGTCCTTTCTAATTTCATGTTTATATTCACCTGCTTAACGCAGAGAAGCACTGGTTAAGAGGGTGATAGGGGAGCAGTTACTGAGAAAGGGTAGAAAGGGTCAGTTTTGCAGTGGAGTACCTCACTCCTGTGGCACAACGCTGTCCAGCGCCATCTTGTTTTTTCGATAGCAATCACCCTGCTTGGCAGGAGAGGAAATTGAAAACTAGGTCCCATCTTGAGATACCAGAATATATTTAAACTTCAGGTTAACTAGCCCCAAAGCTTGTGATTGCTCCTCTCTTATGGCTTAGATACAGCTACTTTTGCCTCAAGAAATTCACATATTTGAAGGTTCACAATGTGTGTATTATAAAGAATTAATAATGGGGTCTATTCTTTTTAATTTACAAGCAATTATATGAAGCCTAATTTTGTAAGCCTAGCCCTTAAGCAGGGCAATCACCTTGTTCACAGTTTCACATCTTTTTCCAGACAACATTTTGTCCAAAAGCAGCTCATATTGCCCAAGAACTTCTCAAAAGAATTTTGCAAGGTCGTTAGTGAAGGCTCCATTGTCTTTGGCCAGCTTTGCGATCCAGAGATCGCATGCTCCGGAGTCTCTAACTGGACTTCTGAGACATTTCTTGTCTTTGCTCCTTACCAGGTTTTGTTTTAGTCTAGTACCTTCACTTCTACTCTTTTACTAACTTAGTTAACAAAGGGTTTTAATGATGTTTTACGTTGACAAAAGTATAAATGGTAACTAGGTTCCTCAGTATCTTCACGATAACCTGTGTTTGCCCGAAACCATTCCTACGTATAGCACCTCCAAACATAGTAATATATAATTGCCTGAGATGACCCATTAAACTGTAGCATGAATACATTTATAAACATTAAGTCATGGTGAAACAAAGGTACATTCAATTGAGAAAACAATGATATGAAATTACAATGATAGGGTTGTATAAAAACAACTGTGGAACTCAGTTCTGGATACAAAATTCTGATCAACAGGAAGTAAATTGGAAGGTCACTCTTAAAGATTTCTGCAGGCAGAAATGCCAAAGTAATTTTGTACCTTGGGTTGCAAACAGGAGATGCCATCTTCCAGAGATGATTAAGGATGGACAGATAACAGAAAGACTGCTCATGCTAAAGGATGTAGCTAGAAAATGTTCAAAATGTGGAATATGCAGGATTAACAGTGAATATTTCAACCATAATTTCATCGATTCAACAAATGTCAATATGCCTTACTCTCTCTTCTGTTCTCAAGGAGGCAAGGTAATTCTGAAGTGATCTACAAGACCACTTGTCTTTGAACAATTATTCCTAAGTGTGATGCTGAGTCTCACAAATGGATGCACACGGTAACTTCAGCTCTGTTTCTCAGAAGAGGTTTACTCTAACATTCACAGCATGCAGACTTGAACAACTTGGAAAGGCTGGGTGCTTCTTTACCATCATGCTTATAAAATTCATGGCAGGTATTCTAAATAACAAGAATTGTAATCTGCCTTTTGCCTTTCAGAGCCTTAGTGTAAGCTTTTCTAAAAACCAGAAAAAAATGAGGTATTGCAAGTTAGTCAACCAAGACAAATATATAATTTTGAGAACTTTCATAAATACTATTTGAAAAGTGTTTATGTTATTAAGTCTTTGAATATATACTTTTAACTTTCGTTTTTAGTTTCATAATGATTCTAAAAGCTCTCATTTCAGACATGAGCTACAACACAGCTACAAAGGTGGCTATAGTAACCTTACCAAGGTACTTTTTTTCTTTCTCAAAGGGGGAAAAAAACCCCAAACTGTTTCTGGAACTAAAGAAACATTTTTTTCTCCAAACAAGTCAGATTTGTTTCTCTATAAAGATGCAACAGACACAGTAAGGTTAAGCCACACTAAAGAGGGAATCTCTCATCAGCTCCAGCTTTGAAAGTACCATTTTGTGGGAGTTTTTCTAGCTTGCTGTCAGTCATTAGACAATCAAGCACTCCTAATGCTTTCCTATTCTTCCCATGTCAGTGGCAAAAATGTTCTATTAATATAAAAATGAAACTGGGCAGCAGGCACTAATGCAAGTTGCCTTTGCTCAGCTCTGTCAAGAGAACAGGAGAACAATCTTCTGTACAGTCAGAAACCAGATGAAATAACTAAGAAAAACCTCCCCGGAACAGCTCAAAGGGGCTTGCTGAATAAAGACAGCAGTCATGCTGCTTCCCTGACATTTTATGAAAAGATAACCTCTCTGAAGATTTCAGATCTTTCCAATGAACAAACACAATTGTTCCAACCAGAGCCCAAAAAGTTATGATTGCAAAAAGGGATAAAGACAAAAGATTTTAACTAATTGATCCTATATTTAATGCCTTAAAATACTGATTTAGCAAAAATATCATTATTGCTTTTTGAGTCTTCACTAGGAAAAAAAGTAGTGCATTTCACAGAATAAGTATGCATAGTCAGAATACCAAGCTTACTGCAAATAAGTACTCTTCTTTCAGTAAACTCACTGTATGTGTTAAAAACAACTTCTTAAATGAATTGTGTTAACTTACAACAGAAATTCTACAAAGTTTGCTTATTTCCCTGTATGCTGAAGGGCCATTCAGACCATACTCTCAACTTTCCTCCTGCCTGTCTTTCTGGAAAGAGCAATAATCATACAACTGTGCTTTTAAAACATAAGCTTTTCAAAAGCCCCTTTAAGCCTCTGTTTATATTGAAGCATATCAGCTAAGTCCTATCAAACTGGATAAAATTGTTGGGATTTCGTACTACAGAACACAGTGCTACTATCAAAAAAATTGATTCAATTATTTTTTTTTAAGACTCCTTTCTCTGAACATACTCAGCATATCACAGTAAAACACTACCCAAGCGTCTCTTCCATCTACCCTCTCTCTAGTTAAAACACCAACTCTTTGCATGGTTTTATGCATTTTTGTGATGTGTATACATCAATTATATCTCTTTTCTACAGCTAGGATAAGTAAATGGGTTTATGTTTGAGGGTTTTTTTGACATACGTTTATCACTGTGTACCTTTCCTAAGCCAGATACAGGTAATAGATGTGGATTTAACACTATAGTAATAAATGTCAAAGAAATGTGCTCTTTACAGAGATAAGCAACTCTCTTCAGAAACACTTTCCAGCTATCTGGAGAAACATATACTTCATAATCTCTATTGTTCAATTTATCATTGCCTATTAATTTTAAACACAGAAAAAGCCTATGTATTAAACTCTTTCTGATATATGGAATACATATTATTTTCATTTTATGAGTATCTGCTGCAAAGTTAATATTTTGTTGTAATATGTGGAGATCTGCAAATATCTCAGGTCAACATGACTCAGAAGGCTAGAAGGAAAGTGAAAGATAAGATGTGCCAAGAATCATAGCAGGGGTTTCAGCATCTGTTGATCCACTTGGTTTCCCATGACAATCTTTCATTACATGACTGCAAATTACTCATGCATATTCTTTCTTTCTAATTATGGGCCTCAATTTTATGAAAGCCTCTAATTCATAACAAACAGGTTACCCTTTAGATGCAATGCAAAACAAATCACCCTTGCAGAATGAATCTCCTGTAGCTCAAATCTGTTTTAGCTATATAATTTGACAGCAGTATTAATTCAGAAACATTTCTGGTTTTACTCTTGTGAAAGGCAGTACCAAGGAAAAATCCAGAGACTGACAAGCAGTACATATAATGCATAAGTAAATCTAATACTGAAGAAAACAACAACTCAGAAGTACTGGAATACATTGCCACAGCATCTAGACATAGAACTCAAAAGCAAGGATGTATGGGTCACAGAAACATGTACTGTGTTGCGGTGAGAAGCAAAAACTTTATGTTTCAATAGCTTTGAGCTAGCCAATAACAAATAGGGTGACATTAAAAAAAGAAATTAGACTTGAAGATTGACCCAGAAATACCCTTTATAGGATAAGCTTGACTGTACTTTCTTTTAAAGCATCTGCCACGTTCCAGTATCACAGAAAGAACTACTGGACTAGACTTGGTACATAAGAACGTTCAAAGCTCTTAAATATCTTGCTTCCTTTGATTTCCACCTTGGATGTAGGAGAAAAGTAAAAACAATGGTACCTGCAGAATATCTATACTAATTATCCAATGTGTATTTTTTGCATCTTTTTAAAAGTTGAGACTGCTGGTCCGGCTCCTTTTGAAATACAAAGGAGAAGGTAGTGCTGTTTGTGTATGTGAAAATGCATCTATCAATAGGATTATTATAGTGTCTCTGGAGCATTAACCTTTTTTTCCCTAAATTCATACTGTGCCCATGAAAATAAGGCTTTGATACAAGATTTGACTCCCTAAGGCCATCCCAGTGTTAAATAAGAAATCTAGATTCACATCTGGACCACATACTATATATAACTACATGACTAAAACTTACAGTAATTCCTCCCTGGAGTTTCTGCTTTAATATTTTTCTACTCTCTCAAGTATTAACAACTCTGAATTAGTTCGTATTATGAGGCAGTACATGAGTCAGGCACTTAAGAACAAACCAGAGCTCTAGTCCCAACTATGAATCGAAGTCTGAAGAAATGAGAAAGCAGGTTTCTCCACCTGCATGAGGTTCTAACTGAATTCAGTTTGCAGGACAGAGCCTAGTGATAAAATACAGAAGCGTGCCATTACAGAACAGAGACAATATGTAAGGGTTTAAGTTTTCATTCATTGAAAAGTTACTGTCTGGATGCCTGAACCACTGGGCTGCTTTTGAAATGCCAAACAGGCACCTATCTGCAAAGACTATGTGCTGTCCAAAGCCTGTAAGTAATTTCTTCATACTTCATCTTCACTAGTAAGATTTGAGCAACCTTACTGGCTCAGCCACACAGAGGTTTCATGAGGATAAACACAGTGGAGACTGATGAATATGATGGTGAGACTATGGTGACCAGATAACTAAATTTTTGGTTTTCATATGGATGGGTTCTGTCTTCAGGGTGCTGCCTAAATTCAGGGAAATCAAGGTTGTTAAAAATGCGGAGCGCTCTGAGCTTCAAATGGTGTGGTGGTTCCTCTGCATTTTTGTTCTGAACCAGTGAGGAAGCATTTCCAGGGCCCTAAAACCATGTCAAAGTGCTGACATAAGCTAAGTGCTCCACATTGACATTTAGGGGATTGGAGAGTATCAGGCTAAAGCTCTTCTGTGTCTAGAGAGACTTCGTTTCAGCAGCATGGTTGCACCATGTGTTCACTGCATTAGTCCTAGAGAGTTCTTCCAGATGCATTCCTAAAACTGCTAGTGCATTTAAGACAGAGGAAAGTAGCTCTGCCAGCAAAATTAATGAATAAATATATTAATCAATTAGAACTTTTATGGCATAGGTAATTACCCAGACTGTTAAGAAGGTACTAGAATATCTAACATCACCTTCAAATCATTGACATCTGGAGTCACAGATTTTCAAATCCTGATATAGCTACTACAGGTGTACCAAATTTTAAAGGGCCCTTAATTATGAATCAGAAATGGTCTAAAAACTACCCAAGTAGGAAGACTTCTTTTTCTTTCCCTTTTCATGGAATCACTACACTTTGTCTAGAAAGATGATAAATTAATCTAATCAGAACTCAAATATAATAGAATTTCAAGTGTTTTTCCAAATAATCTTCCTCCAGTAATAAGCAGTAATCTTCTACAATTATGAATAGCTAGAATTATTAAATACAAATGTGTAATGTCAATGTTTAATTTTGTCTGTTCCTTTTGTAAAACATGCAGAAAGATTAAAATTTTTGAGACCTCATACTAAAGATACATAGCAGAAACACTCTTAAACAGTCAGATTACTGCAGAAGAAAATCTGACTCTCATATTCTAGCCTTTTTTCTATTACACTCTTTTTATTTGGATTTAAGTAGCAGTGTGATGTTTCTGTTCCACCTACCTGTCATCTTTGAAGCTGATTTTTAAATCCGTTAACCTGATTAGTCAAAGTAAGTGGTAACTTGAATAGTAATTTAAACAGTGTAATGTAATTCGGAGACTAGAGAGTTTATTTTAGAAGACAGTGCATAGATGTGTATATGCCTCATATACATACTAAAACAGGCATAGCATTTTAAATTCTAAGGCTAGTTCTATATATTCATTTAGACCTAATCAGAATTAATTAGGGAAGTTATATTTTCTAAAAATAGATTTTAAGAAGTAACACCAAAGTTGTATATATAAAATTTTAAAAATTAACATCTCAAATGTATTACAAATTTAAAGATCATTGAGGGCAGACTATTCTGATTTTGGGGGGAATTTTGTCAGAGACAAAACAAGTAATGCAAATAATGTGCAACATCTTCAAGACACCTTTCGCATGATCCTTGCGCAGAGACACCATACGCAATCCTGTGGTCCCTGGGATCTTTCTGCAAACCTGAGGGCAAAGTCAGATGATGACACACAAGTAGCTGCCTCAATCCTTTAGGAAATGTTGGACTACTGTAATTTTAAGTTTCCAGCCATAAGGAAGTCAGGATACAAGCAAAATTTATGTTAATAGCAGTTTTAAGTGAAAATATTGTTTTCTGTACAAAATCTAGGCAATGCAAAAAACCTCTTGTTGTCAAGTGTTTCACCTGCAGCAGTACTGCTCTTTGTGGGCCCCATTCCGCCTACTGTTTGAAATCTCTCCACTCACTGCATAGAGCCTGTATGAGGCTAGTATGAGGGATTTATTTTTAAAGCACTCCTACTAGCTAGGGACATTAGATGCATTGGAAATGAGGTATTAGGAGCGTTTGCAAAATCCGCTTTGGCAGTCTTATGAACTCTGGAAGCAGAACCAGAAGAACACAGGACTTGGCTGTTCCTCAGCTAAGATTCAAGGGAAAAGGAGCGTTCACTCAGGAGGAGTAAGCTCCACTCCTGGATCCTAGTATGTGAGCCCCTCCATTTCAGTAACACTGAGCTTCAGCTTCCTTTTCACCCTCTGCTATCTGTTCAGACTGTGATCTCCTCGGCACTATCTCCCACTGTGAATTTATATATGACATATATAGAAGAATGGAGCAAAATAATTTCATGAACAAGTTTACCACTGTTGCAATCGAAAAAAAGGACTTTAACAGATTTAAGGCAACAGTCACAAAGAATTTCCAGAATCATGTCACCCGGATATTCAGTGAAACCGATTTAATTTCTGCCAGCTCATTCAGTGATAGAATTGACTCTCTGCTACTTTAAAAATGCAATAGGCCTTTTCACTACCAATCTGATGGCACACAAATCTGATCACAGACTTGGAGTTCAGGACTTGAAATTGATAGATAGTTGAGGCCAAACCTCACCCCACTTCTTTGGCATTTCCTTCATAATACATGGCAACATTTTTCATTATTTAAACAAAGCTTTCTGAACACAAAGCATAACACCTTTTCTCTCTGGAAAACAAATGAATGAACTAATATTCATAGCCCGCAATGGTCAGAACTAGACTAGGCAGTATGAGAGCCAGTATAATTCTAGATTTTCTGCTACTTTAAGCTCTTTTTAAGGCCTCTTTTCAGGCACAAAGAACAGGACCTTGCACTGCAAATTATCTCTCCTTGGAACAAGACATCACCATAAATACAAGAGGAATTGCTCTTTAAAATTAATTTGTTTTAAAGCTAAATTTAAAAAACAAACTGTGATGCTAAAAAATGTATTGCTCTTTGCACACTGATTTCCAGAGAAAAAGTTCTTGGGCTGCGTAACTGACATAAACCTATCAAGTTACTCCACACGCAGGAGATCCTACCACATTCCAAAGAATACAATGTCTAAATATTTTTCACTTTTGTAATAGCCATTGACTTTTATTAGAAGCAGTTTTATTTTGGCCTTCAGGAATTTGCACTGAGATCCTCCCAGCAGACCTGTACAGCAGTTGTTTTCCAAAAGAGAAATAAATGAGTCTGTTATATCTGATGTCTAATACATCGAGAGCATATGTTTTTTAAGAAAGATATTTAACTTTGTGTAAAAATTCCACAGTTTTAGACATTGGTCTCTCAGGCTTTCATACAACTATGATATACTTAACTATATTTCATGCAATCATAAAAACTCAAAAGTCATAAATGCATAGCTAAACATTTTGAGATTCATATTTCAATCCTGCAAAAGCTCACAAATCATACCACTTCATTCAAATATGTATGTTATGTCACGCATTGCAAGGTCACTGCAGTAGATTAAAGCAAACAGTCAAGCTTTTAATAGCCAAAGGAAGTACAAAAGACAAAGAATTGCAAGTAACGAAGGACAGCACTTGAGCCAAGATGCAATAGAACAAGAGATTTCTGACAAAAAAACAGGGAAAAGGTTTTGTGTAAAGTCTTTCTCCGAGAGTCCTGCAGAGCTGCTCAGATTTTGTAGAGAGATCCTGCGTTATAGGATTCCTAATCCTTATCATCATCTTTATTAAAAGAGATGAGAATACTCATCAGGATTCTTCTGTCAAATGGGTCTTTGAGTGGTCTATTTCTTCCTAAGATACCAAATATAAAAAGAGAGTGCCGTTTCTTTCCAGTGTAAGATTGTTGGATTCTTCAATCTGGATACTTCAAGAGCTCTACTGAATAGATTTAGTTTTGAGTGGTAAGTGGATGAGAAAGGTCAAGTGTATCAGACGCAAGATATTTTAAAATCATAAAATAAGAAATAGCTTGGAAACAACAGAGGAATTATCTAAATTAATACAACTGCTACATCCTCAAAGTCCTTAGTAGGATGTTGGAGACAACTGCATTTCTTCCATGACACCCATTACCATATTCATATTCTATTAATTAAAAGTATTTCCCATTAAAATTTTCAAGGGCGTGCATGTAAGAATGCGAACCTGAAATCCTTAGACAATGCTGGTGTGGGATAGATCAAAGAAATAAAAGCTTTATGCTACTTGTTGCTGAACTCTGAAGGTCACCCCTGTGAGATGTCTCACAGAGGCTTCCCTTTACTCATCACAGAAAAGCTCTCAGAATAAACCAGTCTCCACTGACAGTGATGCTACTGGAAATTACACTAAAATCCATACGAAAATAAGGCTGACAGGAAACTTGCAAGGCATCAGAAACTGTTCTTACTCCAGCAGGCTCTAACTGCTACCACATCTCTAGCTGTAACCACAAAACAACCAGGAGACTGGAGAGACTCACCTCACTCTTGCAAAAAAGACCAGACCACAGCGATTACGAGTCCCCTCTAGCAACCAAGAGGTGTAACACCACAGTGACTGCCCTGCTATTCTAGCTTTTTCTTACTCAAGGGTGTGAGGCTGTTCTTCAGCGCACATTTTTTATGACTGAAACCAAGTTATGACACCAGATGTGGTTCAATCAGTAAGACTTCTACTTCCTGAATCTGAAGAGTTAATTCACATCTCCTCAAATTACTTTTGAGATGAAGCAATCTTTCTTCCTGTTTTGATCTCATCTAGAAGCTGAGGAAGTTCCTGAAAGAAATAGGCTCACAGTGCTTACTGCAAAAAAGTGTATGTATCTGCCAGATTCATTGAAACATTCCTGGCTAGCCTTTTACTTTCTGCATTTTCATTCTCAAGTCAATTACAAAAGTCACACAGACAATTTATATTATAGCTTTATAAGTTACAGTATTATCAAAGTTAATTTAATTTTATTTATCTTTGTGTTAAGTCCACATCTCAGGTGCAGATGATATCCACAGTGACAAATACATCCGATCCACCTTACAGAGAAAGGTTTGGGCCTGGTGCTTTTAAGAAGGTACCTGTTGTGTTTTCAGACCCTACTGAGAAATCCTTTCCATTTTCATGAATCATTAAGAGTACTCAAGTAGCACAGCACTCAGACCTTTTGCTTGAGCCCTAACATTTGCTACTTAGCTGCTCTTTTGCAGATGATTACTGTTTATCAGCTTTTGCAGGATATATGTTTGTCTATTTTATTTCTGACCTATAGTGGACGTAACTATGGTGTCCTGCAATATGTTAGCTGGTTAAAATGATTCTGTTAAACTGCTTCACTGAATATCACTAATTGATTATAAATGTGATGATCATGAGCTGTCAGATTCTTGCCTCTAGAGGTCTGCCTGATTTAACAACAGAATGATTAGACTACGATATAGTCAATGCTTTCATAAGCTGATTAAGAAAACCTATACTATACATAAAATAACATCTTCCACAGCAACAGTATATATAGAAAGTGATAGATAAATATCACAATCTTTATTATAACAATGATTTTGTAAATTAAGCATAATATCATTTAAGATATATCGTTCATTTCTAGTTATGTTTCTGAATTGACAAGTTGTGGTTGCACTGCTTTTCACCTACCCAAAAATATCACTGCATAAAATCTTAAATTTTAAATAGAATCTTTCATCTTAAAACCAAAAAAAAACCCAACCCAAACCAATGCCAAAATCATATACCACTGTTATTGCTTTTCAGGGAGCTTGGACTAATGTTAATGCTACCATTAAATAACATTAGAATTATGTAATGCTGACAACCATGATTAATGAACATTTTATCATTGAAAAAGAGAAAATAGTATCATGAAAGAAACTACAGGCAAAAAAAGGAATCTATGACTAATCACGAGAAATACGTCCCCTTATACATTGTTTACTACTGGAAAAGGATCTAGAGTGATCAACCATATCAATGCTATGCCTGATATTTGAGTAACTACCTTAAAACCTCAAACGCAAGAAAATTTTCTTACTTTTTAAAATATTTTTTTCTTATGGTGAATCTTCTCCTACTATCCAAACATCTGAGCTAGTGCAAACAGACAATTTCTTCCCACACACAGCCTCCTTGGAGAACAATCACTCACTTTACAAGACTATTCTGCATTTTTGAAGTTCTGCTCATACTCTATGGAGTCTTCTTTTATATAAGACAACTGTAGTCCATTAATGTCTCCTTATGTATTACTTTATTTCAATCCCCTGTTGCTGCTTTTGTTCTTCAATGGAATCTATTCAACTTACCAGATTTTTCTTTAAAAAAGGGGCTCAAAATTTGGACAAAGCCATCTAGCTAAATGCAAACTGGAGTTCTGTTGATATATCCTTAGATGGTAGTTACCTTATTTTCCAACTATCACATTATTAACTTATTTAGGGAAGTGAGACATAAAATAGAACCATTTTACTACTCAGCACTACTTACACTTCAGAGTTCACCTTCCCAATTACAGTATTTTGCATTTTCATGGACTGTCCTTTCAATTTGTCAAAATTACTATCCCATAACCAAAAACGTTTATGGCTCCTTCCACGTTGGCATCATTGACAATGCTAAGCTTCACTATTGTCGTTGAAATAAATATAAAAATAAAACATTTGAACTAGATCAGGATATTGATCTTGGTGCGAAAGAAAACAGCTGAATATTACTCCTTAACAATCATTTTCCAGCCAGATGTGTCTTTTCTTTGTCATGGTTCATCTTGGAACACACCCTACTTTGCTCAAGAAAAGCAGGCAGATCCTTATTAAAACTGAGGTACCAATACATAGGTTCTCCCAAGTTATCCTCTAGACTACATATTCCAGCACAGAAAAAGAATTCACCTACCTCCTCTGCAGCATAATTGTACGAATGCTCCACCAAAAGGGTTGACAGCAATGGCCCTGCCATCAGGACTATTATGTTCAACTCAATAAATGCAAAACTCCTCCCCCTCCCCCACTAGTAAAGATGTCCTCTACAAGCAAACCAGTTTCCGGCATTCGTTAAATGTATATGAGCTAGTGTCATTTTTAAGAGGGAAAGTAACTCTGTTAATTCTTAACATAAATGAGATAATACTTCTCCTCACCGGCCCAAATTCATGTGACACCGATATTGCTCATTACCTGTATTTTGCAGGCATTTTAAGAATGGATGAATATTATCTACATCTCCAACTATAAACTGGGCAGCCTTCTTCATCAGCTGAAGGTTATACTTAATTTAGTTTGGCTAAAAGTTACATTTCTGTCAATCAAAATATGGACAAAGATGACCCGCTGCTGTGGGTGTGGGGGAGGAATACGATGGTGTATAAATGGAAAAATGGAAATAAATTACATTTGGAATGCTTCCTTATCCCATTAAAATATACTTCCCACTTCATCAACAGGGACCCCAATCTAAATTCATTCTTTTAAAAGAATTACCCCCGCATGCCTTTACGTGCCAGTTTTTTACTTATCGCTTCTAACAAAATCTACGAACTGTAATAAAAATGACTAATGTTTCTTTGCCTTGAATTAGTTCACATATCACAGGCAGACAACCAAATCCAACTCTGGATGGCTGCATAGTTGTGATCATGTCACACAATATAAGAACAAACACGAAGATGAGCAAGGAGGGATAAAACCTCAGAAAACCTTTTTTTATGACTCCACAGTCCTTTCATTAGGCAACAAGAAAGTAAAAACGATGATACACTGAAGTGCATTTTAAAATGTTACTGGAATATTTGGTAAGGCTATTATCCAGTTCAAGCTGTGACCAACACTCTCTAGCTATCTTTTTTTCTACATTCTCCATGAGAACAGATTGGAACACAAACTGCTACAGTGACTTGAATTAAGTATAATTACAGGTTCTTCAGGATCCCTTGAAGGGATCAATATATGTGATGGATAAATCCCCAGCTAAATTCTTACTCCCACTGCATCAATTTAGGTACAGGAGTTATGTGAGAACTGAAATATTAAATAGAGAATGCAAACTCCACTGGACTTACAGTTTGTCTTCATGGGAGGGCAAAAGGTTCACACTATTATACAGTTACCATCATTAGTTGCTCATCTTGCGTTATTCTGTGCCTCCTCAACGCATATATTGCTTAGTGTGCAGAATCTGAGGTACAAGATGTCACAAACTTTGTGCAGCTATTTAACAGACCAGGACAGCTTTATATAGAAATAACAGATTCCGAACATGCATGAAGAGAATAAAAATTTTCATTCACTTTCATCTTCCCCTTATTCTTGACCAAAGTTTTATTTTCTAGACTACTAACAGAACTGCAAATTAATCTAAATACTTCACATAGATCTGTGGTTATCCAAACACGTCAGAGACAACAGTCAATGACAGAATGGCCATCTCTGATTTGTAAGATGAACATCTACCTTACTTTCATTTACCCACAAGGGACAGGGAACAGCAAGTCTGCTGAGACTTGTATTACTGGTACAAGGCCTCCATTTTCTGCTTCCCACCCTCAAAGCCAAATATGAATTTCTGGGGCAGTGAGCCAGTTTCTGTCCTGCCTTAACTGGATCCAGTGCAAGAAATTGTGATGTAGGGTACAAAGTATGGCACCTGGCATTGTCTCTCCTCCTGGGAAATCGTGCTCAAGGGTGCAATCTGCAGACCAGAGCCAGTACAACAGCCTATGACCAATCGTGGGACACAAAGTACCCATCACAGGTCACCCTGACATGTTGCAAAACATGTCATGCAGTCAAGGGATTCTCATTCCAAATGATCAAAAATCACCTTTTGCACCTATACATATAGCCTGGCATTTAAAGATGACTAAGAGTTGCACCATTTCACATTAGAAAATAAAAAGGATCTCAAATCACATCTTTTCCTGAACAGCTTTGTATTGTCTTGGACAAAATGAGTGCCTGCCCCTAATGGCTGCAGAATCTGTATCCTCCTGCTGGACACAATCGGTTCCAGCCTGAAAATACAGCAACTCTATAGTGAACAGCCTGCAAAGAATTTCTAAGAAATGTATTTGCAAGTGTTAAAAGTCCACCTATGAGTTAGTCAAAGGAAGAAGAAACATCTAAATTTAAAGTAAATTTTTTTCCCAACTTGCCCAGATCCAGGCCTTTACAGGCTGTAAACTCAGCAATCCAGCTTCTTCCTCTGTTGTACTGGGGACGAATTCCTCCAGTTAACAGATAAACTCCATCCATTACTTCCTGGGTAAGAAGAATTTATGGTTTGTGCTAAAAAAAATCAGAATCTCTGTAGTTCATAAACTATGAAGTATTTCACAGCAAATTATACTGGAATATATTTCTACAAAATTTCATAAATCAATCAGATGTAACTCCTCTATTCAATTATCTCCATCAAGCCATATTTAGTCTCACCAAGAGTATTCGTTCCAAAGTAAAGCACTTGATATTCTGAACTCCTAAGCATATGCCAGGTGAATGAAAAATACTGTGTAGCTAGAAAAAACCTGCATGCAACACTTCTTCCATTTGAATGAGAGATGGGCAGCCTACCAAAAATTCTGAAAACTTTTTCACAAGGAAGGTTAATTTTTGTACAAAATTCTGAAGATAAAACCAGCAGATTAGGAGTACGTTTATATGGCAAAACATACTACTTAGTGAGCCTTGTAACTTTATACATAAGGTCCACACTACAGCATGGGGTATATACAGTATGATGTGGTTCTCCTGCTAAGATATCCGGTAATACAAAAAGCAAAAGCATTTCCAAAATGGGTCCCACAGGCACTGTCATGAAGTCTTAAGTGAGTCTCTGTACAATTACGTGTGAAGAAAGTTGAGATGTTTCCCTGATTCTGTGAAATCGTTCCTCCAAATTCATGACCTTGACTTGCAGGTGCTAACAAGCATTTGAGAAAGGACAGGGTTGAGTCCTCCTAATTCCCTGATCTCCTCTAAATCTGGGGTGCAATAGGAAGAGAGAGCACTGCGCGCAGAAAGCCATCTCCTCTCTAGTTGCCTGCAACATGACAAGGTTTTTTACATCACAGGAACAATGACTGGATATAACCTTACACCAACTTAGGCAGGGAAAGCGGTCAGAGATGAAAAACAGGGACACAACCTCCCTTTTACTACATTTTCTTAAGCATATAGTATTGTAATAAAAAGAAACTCTTTACTTTTCTTCTCCTTGAAGTTTAAAATTTCAAATGGTGACACCAAGCTAATCTTTGTATACATTTAAAATGGGAATTCATAATAAGACAAATGCCTCATAATGTTTCAAATTTATGCTACAGGTACATGAATAGAAAGAAAATGAATAGTTTGCTTGTCAACAGCATGAAACATACCGGATGAGATCAGGATTAAGTCTGTCAAAACCTGCCAACAGCATTTAGAAAGAACCATATTTTTCTGTGTATCACTGCAAATCCAGATAATATCCTCAATGACCATACTGGGATTTGCATACGATGTCAAAAATTGTTTTGTGCCATGATCACAAGCAATAGTTTATAAACTATGTGTTGTCCACCTAAGAGCAAATCTCTGAACTGCTTTGCACTTACTAAATTCAGAATTTTATAAAAATTTGAATCAGCAAGTCAAAAACCCCAACTTCCATTTCTTTTCTACTGTATGAATCAAAAGCAAATTGCATATAAGAGTACTCATAACTGCATATAGAAATAGAGCATATATCAGCAGCTAATGAACAATATGCCTTGCAATGATGATGAAGATGATACAGAATTGTCTGTCAGTTCTGTAGGACTCAAATTATTTTGATCCACAAGCAGCTTTCGGAGCACAGCTCTTTGCATAGAATTTCTGTCTTCTCTCAGGAGAATGACACAAGCAGCTCTGAGATGAAATTTTGGGTTCAGATCAGATCATCCAACTTTTTCTGCCATTGTATACTTTGCCTCAGAAGTAGTCTCTGAAACCAATGGCTTCTATGAGCATTTTATTACCTCCAGAAGGACTAACAACTCATGTGTTATCAACGACTAACATTTTTAGCACGAACATGACAGCTGAAATGCATCCTTAGCCGAATAGTATTAATGTTAACAATGAAAAAAATGATTTTTATTGTTTCTTTAACAATTAAGAATAAAGTCCTACATACATTACATTGTAAATAGATAGCCAGTATTTGTCATCCCTTGTCATGTAGCGCCATAAGAAATTTAAAAAACTGTCTCAGCACTTCCCTTCCCAGTATATGCTCTCTGTGTCCATTCAGCTCTTTATCCCATCACTTTGTTATCCAAGAACATGCAATGAAGTAAAGAAGTCTGGACTTATGAGAGGTACTTTCCTACCCTGGAGTTACGAGAGGTACCTTTATACTGAGAGGTACTTTTCACTTGAGAGGAGGGAAAAATTACTATTTTGATGGCGAGCACCTCTCTCTCCTGACTCCAAAGAAAATGCCTTCCTCTGCGGAATGAAAAAGCTGATCTAGGAATACTCAGGCCACTGTCAGTGAGTTTGAAAAAATCACTTATTTTGACACATATAGGTCTATGAACCAAAAAAAAGCTCAAGCTGGCTCTAACCTTGGGCAGGGACACAGAGCAGCACATCTGTTAGAGTTCTTATCGGCTGCATCTATAAGAAAGGATTAATGTTAACTGTGCATGTTGGTACATGATCAGGCAAGTGATTACACAGGAGTAACATTTTGATCAGAGCAGTATGACAGTTGCAAGTAGAATAAGATAGTAATTTTCAGTATTGTTACCACTCTTGTGTGATTTAAAAGGAATCATACTGCAGGACAGCATAGATTATATAAAAAGGATTTGTTATGCAAGTAAACGGAAGTTTCTAGAAAGCTTTATTTGGGGACAGCTTTTTTGAAAAAAATATCTGCTTTCAATTTTATATAGGAAGACATAAACAGAGCAGTATTAGGTCTTCCATAATTCCACACACTAGTGAATGAGTTATAAAGGTAAAATTCAACTGAATTTCTACATCTGAATGTCTTTTGAGAGTGCAAGCTGAATAAACATGGCTAATAACAGATATGAAAACAGCAGCCTTATGCACTGACAGCTAACCGATAAGTCATTGCAGGTGAACTAGCAACATCTCAAGTCAAAAAGCCTGAGACTTATGCCTGTGGTGGGTTGACCTTGGCGGACGCCAGGTGCCCACCAAGCCGCTCTATCACTCCCCTCTGTTGGGGGGGGGGGGGGGGGGGTGTGTAGAAAATGAGATGGAAGAAACTCGTGGGTCGATATAAAGGCAGTTTAATAAAAGCAAAAGCAAAGGCAACTGCATGTGGAAGCAAAGGAAACCAAAAGATTTATTCTCTACTTCCCATCAGCAGGTGATGCCCAGCCAGGTCCCAGGAAGTAGGGCTTCAGTACGCAGAGCTGTTGCTCTGGAAGGCAAATGTCGTAATAAGAATGTCCCCCCTCCCTCCTCCTTTCTCTTAGCTTTCTTTGCTGAGCAGACATCATATGGTATGTCCCCTCTGAAGATCTTGCCCACCTCCCCAGCCTACTGGTGAGGGGGGAATGTTGGAGAGACAGCCTTGATGCTGTGCCAGCACTGCTCAGCAGTGGCCAAAACACTGGTGTGTTATCAACACCTTTCTGGCTACCGATGCAGAGCACAGCGCTACGAGGGCTGCTATGGGGAGAATTAACTCCATCTCAGCCAAACCCAATACAATGCCAGTAAACAAGACTGTCTTGGCAGACAATTACTTTCTTTCCCTAGCAAAGCCCAAACCACTTGCACTTCAACAAGTGCTTCAGGCAAGTCGCTCTTGTGTTTCCCTGATTCTTTCTGCAGGACTTCGGTTGCTTGGAAAGAACCAAATGACAATTTCATGTGTAAAAAGCTGTGGAAATCTCAAATTATCTATTTGAGAGACAGTATTTGCATGTAAAAGATGACATTTTCACAGATTGCTGCTCATTTGATACACAGTAACATTTTGTTACTTGAAAACAAAACAAAACCCTTTTTCTGCTGCATAGAGAAAAATTCTTTCCCTGAATAAAATGCCCTCAAGTTTCACCAAAATTCTGAACTGAAAAGAGACTGGTTTTCTATATAATTAATTATAATACAGAATCCTACATGATTTAGAAAGCTTCATGCACCTTTAAAATTTATAAATATATGCCATACTTATTTCAAGAACTGTTATAACAAGTACTGTTAATTTCTCTATTTTGATTAACAACTATGAGGAAGATTAAAAGGCTTGCTTTTTTTACCAGGCACTTTATTCCCAGGCTCAATTCTACTTACTCAAGTAAGCTGTAACACTTGAATAAAGTGGAGTATTATATTCCAGTTTTCACAAGTTCCAGACGTTTTTTAAGAGGAAAAAGTGGAAGCGTCTATCTCTTCACATACGTTTAGCAGGTTTCATTTTTCCTGTTGCATTCTAAAACATAATTCTGTATGTATGCATGTATATTTATATTTCTGTGTATGTATAAGTATGTCTGTATATATACACATAAATGGCTGTATATATGTGTGCATGTGTAAGTGTGTATGTATAAAGTATATACATTGTCCTGGTTTCAGCTGGGATAGAGTTAACTGTCTTCCCAGTAGCTGGTACAGTGCTATGTTTTGAGTTCAGTATGAGAAGAATGTTGATAACACTGATGTTTTCAGTTGTTGCTCAGTAGTGTTTAGACTAGAGTCAAGGATTTTTCAGCTTCTCATGCCCAGCCAGGGCACCTGACCCAAACTGGCCAACAGTGTATTCCATACCATGGGATGTCCCATCTAGTTTAGGAACTGGGAAGTGGGGGGGGGGCAGGGACAGTCGCCTCTCGGGGACTGGCTGGGTGTCGGTCGGCGGGTGGTGAGCAATTGCCCTGCGCATCATTTGTACATTCCAATCCTTTATTACTACTGTTGTCATTTTATTAGTGTTATCATTATCATTATTAGTTTCTTCTTTTCTGTTCTATTAAACCGTTCTTATCTCAACCCAGGAGTTTTACTTCTTTTCCTGATTTTCTCCCCCCTCCCACTGGATGGGGGGGAGTGAGTGAGCGGCTGCGTGGTGCTTAGCTGCTGGCTGGGGTTAAACCACAACAACATATAAACATACTTTCAAAAATATATATAGAATGCAAATCAAGCTTAATTCATACAGAGCAATAAACAATAATCTTGCTAGTAAACAGTACTAAAATAAAGGACAGACACAGGAAGCCTGCATACAAATATGCATGGAAAGAAAACATTTAAAAGTAATCAGCAATTATTTTCATCCACTGTTTCTGAATGAGAGTATTTTCTATTACAAGCACACCTGTACACACCCACAAGCACACAGCGAGAAGTGGACCATTCTAATTCACTCTAATACCCTTCAAGCATTTTCCAACAAGGAGGCAGCATCCTCAGGGCAAAGGACACAAAATGTTAGCATCAACACTTGTATAACAGATAAAGTTTTTCATGCCAGTCTTACCATTCTGAACCTTTAGGGTTAATTATATTGCATTACTATGTATGTATTTTGTAACACCACCTGATAAATCTGCTTTTGACTTTTTCAGCTTTTTAGAGTTATCTTCATAAGAAAATAGTTGCTGTAGGAACACCAATTGTCACTGCTGTTTATTGTCATTTTACCACTTTATTCATCAAAAGTAAATGAAAATTATGCATATAAATGTGATATAGCAATGTTACTGCTGTTTATTTTATTGTATAAGATTTTTGCATTGTAACTTATTGTAACATTTCTGAGCACTCCTTTTGCATAAAGGGATTGAAGAAAGAACTCTGGGGCAGAACTTGTCAATTCAACAACTCAACCACATTCAAATTTACTAAGAACTCATTATTTCTGAAGAGATTGCCTGTTTCATCTATTTCACTTTCAACAAGGCCTTTGCTTTGAACCATTAAGAAATACATTTTAGTGACAAAATTTTTCCACTGATGTTTCAGAAATTCATTAATTTTCAAAATGAAGTAATTAAATCTGATTTCCATTGTACAACGGTTCAGACTGGGGCAAGACAAAGTGGCCTGGACATTGTTATTAAACCTTTCCAAATGAAACACTTAAAAACCAGAAAACCGAAAGAAAAGAAAAGATGGAGTAATCATTTTCAAATACAAAGCCAAAAATCAACATTTAGTATCTTGCAGGGACTGGAAGCTTTGTGTGAATAAAAATTTAGGGCATGTTTAAAGGACTAAGAGAAGACAAATTAAATTTTTTACCCACTAACATTTTCTCAGTATTTAAGAGCCAAGAAAGAATAGAGAAATTCTGCATGATTAATCCCTTTGGCTTAAACTTTCATCATAAAGAAGGGTTGGGTTTTTTTTTAATACTTAGGAGTGCATGACACTGCTGCTTTTGTGGACCTGCAATGCATTTGCTCAGCCTTTAATAAGGACAATTGGAAGAAACATTGATTTTCTATGGCCTTATTGCCACTGTTGCCCTCTCATACTCCCTCGTCTTCTGTGACCAGAAGTGAACGTTATTTAGCCAGTAATAGAGCAACACTGTAAATAAACTTAATGTTTTAAGCTGCCAAGCTTGAACAGAACCTCAATCCCTTTCTAGAAACAAGTAATATGGGTCATCTGCAAGTAATATGGGTCATCCTCTCCAGAGTGAAAATTTGCTGCCTTCTTCCCCCACCAGCAATAAAGCTAAGGTCTTCTAGTCTTCATTCCTTTCACACATAGGAATTGTTTCACACTTTTCTAATGCAGAAGATGACAACTGCACCTCTGATAATTGTCTTCCCCACCCCCAACCACCAGACTGCAAAAGCTTAACCTCTACAAATATTCAAATGCCAGTTACTAAAAAAAAATAACCAGAAATTACTTGAGTGACAGTGTACCATATTATCATACCCATTGAATAATTCATCCTGAAATGTTTTTTCACTTTTGTTCCCTCACATATGTGATGTAAAAAAATCAGTACTATCATTTTATTTCATTAACTTGATCTTGGATTTTTCCTAAAGAGTGTTTTGGGTATTCTTCTATATCTTTTGTGCATTCCGTATTTGGCTTCTCCATAATTTGATTAGTAATAAAATATATAAAATGGAGGAGGGGAAACCTTACAAAACTCACATAAAATAAGAAGTATGTAAAGAACAAGTAGGTGTTTAATTTTTCCCAAAGATTGATATTCTAAAATAAACACTTTCAGATGAATCATTAGTTTCAGTGATTTCCATATGATTTCACTTGTAGTCTTATAGAAAAAAAATGCTATTTTCAGTAACATGACATCCAGAATTCAGTAATGAAACAGAAGAAAACTAGATTAGAAACCATTCAAAAATTGCATGTACTAGAAGGTATTACAATGAGACACTGTGCATCAAACTCTCAATACCTGAATCCATGTAATACAGAAGCACAAAACCTACAAGCCATTAAAGTCCTACTGTACTGAAAAACTCCAGAAAACTGATGTATTGGGTCTGGCTGAGATGGAGTTAATTCTCCCCATAGCAGCCATCGTAGGGCCAGAAAGGTGTTGATAACACACCAGTGTTTTGGCTGCTGCTGAGCAGTGCTGGCACAGCATCAAGGCTGTCTCTCCAACATTTTTGCCCTCCTCAACGGCAGGCTGGGGCTGGGCAAGATCTTGGGAGGGGACATAATCAGGACAACTGAACTCTCCAAGAGAAGTGGATAAAGATGCAAGTACTTCAGAAGATGCAGTTTTTAATAAAAATATTCAGAAGTCAGGATTCAAAGGTAATTGTAGAGCAACACTCTGAGAAGTTTTGGAAAAGATCGTGTGGGAAATGGCAGTAGGCCAACCTAAAATTACGGAAAATAGTAAAAAAAGGAAAATACTGATGGGCAGCCATCTCACAGGAATCTTTTGAATTCATTTTGTAAAAATGCTAAACTTCAGGGCACACATGCAAGCACTT